>NC_088866.1:40615649-40767720 GCF_032884065.1 Artemia franciscana | reverse complement strand
CGGAATTATTTTTGAGCTCCTATTTTTTGTGAATAAAGCTAGGTAAATTCCTTTGCCTCAAACTTTCATATTTCATTATGATTGGCTTTACGTTTCCTGAATTACGTCTCATCGCGAAAGAGGATAAGGTTATTCTGGAAACTCAAAACAGAATTGTTTTGGACGTGTTTCATGATGAGAATTTTTCGTTTAAGATTTGCCAACGAGTGCGAATGGGATGAAGAGCTTAAACTATATCTTGCTAGCTTATATTTCGAAGTTTTTGTTTAGTTCTCTTGTACGGTTTAACGGTTTATAAGAGCTGCTCGATGGCTTTTTTTGTGCTTTTACATCGCCATTGAAAGCCACTTGTTGTTTATGAAAAGACACTTCAATTTAGGTTCGGAATCCATGAAATCTAATCTAAGTTATCCTAAGGAATCTAAGTTATCCGTCATTGGTTTCCTATATATTTTCTTCTAGTTTTCTTTATTGTCGTTTAAAGCATCATAGTGTTCTGGCATATTTCTTTTGAAATCAATTCTTTGTTTTTTGTTATTTTTTTTTTCGCTTCATCATTAAGACTCGAGCTATAAAGAATCCATATGTATTTCCAGCACAAAAAAAATATAAATATTTCGACCTGATTTAAATATTCGTGCCTATTTTAGCTTTTTCTTGTTTTCATGGAAGGGGCGGGGTGTCAGTTAGTTTTGCCTTTAACATCTCGCAGCTATATCATCTCGGATTTTTTTATTTTTTTTTACAGGCTTTGAAGTTTCTGCCAATTTTTGTTTTTATCCTTCATATTATTTTAGTTATTATTTGAATTAGAGGTTTATACTCCTCCTTCCCATCCCCTCTTAACCCACTTTCTTCCTAGTTTTTTTATGAGTGCTTATGAACTGCAAATTATCTTAAATTACCACCTTTTTTTTGAAGCGGTAGGTGCAACCTAGTAAAGGACGATTTTCGACATATATCCGTCGGAATTTTTTGCTGGCGTCCTTTTTTTGCAATATATTTTTGGCAATGTCCTGTTTTCTTCTAGTTCCAAGTCCTCCCGCAAATGTCGTTGCAGAGGATATTACCAATGCCAGTCTAACCGTTTTATGGTCTGAGCCGCTCAAACCGAATGGGCAAATCATTGAGTATAAAGTTAAATGCGGGGAATTTTCTGAAACAACTATGACCACGGTAATGTATTCTTTTATTTGTGTTATGACCCTGAATAGGAATTAATTAGTTTTGCAATCATTTGGATCAATACTTGAACCTGTCAGAATCCCGTCTGATCAAGTTTACTTTTCACTCATTTTAAAGACTGTTATTTTTACCTCATACTTTTCAAGTTTCATATAAAAGTCTTATTAGGTGGTACAAATACCACATGACGAGGATTGAAGTGAGGAAAATGGAATTTCACCATCTAGTTTTCTGCTAGAATGTGTACGGGGATCGCAACCGGATGATTCTCCGTGGTCCCCGTCGAGCACACCAAATTTGGCCAGCACTAAGCTGGAAGGGTAAACAGGAATAATACTGGTGGCATGCGAGTACGTCATTCTTGAGCTTATTTTCTATGAAATGAAGTAGAAAAAAACCCACGCAATAAAAGAAAAAACAGGAATGCGTTTGCCTTCCTGCCACTCGCATTTAGCCTCTGGCTCCTATCTTCTTCCTACTTGCATTTAGAACCTTGCCTAGGAGACGGCACTAGCCAGTATGTGCATTTAGCTCTAATAGGCCTTTATTTTCCATTGACGGGAACAGCTCACAACCTAGAACAAGAAGAGATGTTTGTCCTGGGGGCACATTATGGAGTTGAGACAGGCAAATAGAGGCTTAACAATGATAAAGGATATGTGTGGGCAGTAATTGGTTTAGTTAAGTGATATACAATACCGTTGTAGGAGCAAGAGGTACAGGATAAAGTTATGGATGGAGGCAGAGACCAACTGCTGATTTTTTCTAACCCAAGGGGACGGAACATTCAAAAGTTCAAATTTAGAAACAAAGGGTATAGTAAAAGGATATGAGATACAAATATGGGGGACATTTATCAACTGTTGATGGGCTCCAAAACCACGGGAAGACAAATTTGGAACATCACTGGTATTTGGAATTTCAGTAATCAAACAAAAACCGAAAGATATTGCGGTGAAAATTCGAAACTAATGTGCAAGAAGCTGGGATTAATGTCAGTGCTCAAAGTGCCGGGCTACTGGCATGATTTCTCTTAACTGTGACAATCTTTCATAGACAAGCGGAACAATAAATGACCCAGGTCAACACGAAACAGTAGTCTGCATTCCCAGACCCGTTGCAGATTCAAATAGCGGTCGAGAATCTCTCTCAGATATCTCTACGACGCCTCACCACCAACCAGCTTAACCTATTTTTAAGAAACATGGCTTCCACTTCTAACGAAATGAAACTATATCTACGTTGCATGGACAATGTGAGGTGTTGTGGCAATCTTTGATCGGCTTCGTCGAGTAAAGTGTTGTGAGAGCGACACTTTGGTTTTATTTCCTCGCTTCGATTAAATGCTGAAATTGTTAATCTGTAAGGATCTTAAAATAAAGACTAGGTACACCAACTCGCAAAAGTTGCAAACCCATCATTGCAACTAGTAAAAGTTGCAAACTTCTCATCTTTGAATATTATTGTAGCCTAACAGCCGATAATGACTTAGAAGTCCCCTACATGTCTTACCACTGGAACCAAATTGGTTACCATTAAATACACCGGAAACAAATAATAGGTACACCAACTAGCAAAAGTTGCGAACCCCTCATTGCCGAATATGATAATTAGCTAACAGCCGACTGTTGCTTAAAACTCCCCTACATGTCTCACAACTGGTATCGGCCTATTTTTGGTTTCAGTGTGTACCTGACTGAAGTTGTCACCCCTTTTAAACTTTCAAACTGGTATATCTCATGAAGGAATTTTTCTTTCAAAAAGTGGATGACATTACTTTGATCAGCTCATCAAGAGATATCGATTGCCGTCGAAAAAAAAAATCTATCTGTCTTAGTTCAAAAGTTCTAACGTCATCATTTAGAAATGAGCAAAGGATAAACTCTAATTTCTTTAGCAATGAGAGAACTTTTATAGTTGAAGAAGCACACCTGATACCGTTTCTCTACCGCAATCCCAATTGCAAATAACTGAATGATAAACTCAGCTGAAATCACGAACAGAAATGGGTAGAAACAATATATTTTTTGCCCCAGGCAAGAGTTCCACGAAGCCTTCCAAAATACAGTTATATTCATCAATCCGGTCTAAGGTCCACACTCCGTAAAAACCGCAGAGGTTAGACCCTTACCACTTTCTAAGAATAAACTGAAATTGGGGTGCTAGGAAAAACAAAACAAAAAAACTACAAAACCAGAGTGTTGTTCTCGCAGCACAATTCAGTGCGCATTAATATTTGCAAATGGATTGAATACTTATAAAGCTTTGATTCTTGTTTTGTTTGGCTAGCTGCCATTTATCTAGTGGGGCTCTAAGGGCTGGGGGAACTGCTGGTAAAAGGGTTTCCATCTATGCAAAATTGGTTAAGTGGAAGACAGTTGTGGTCTATTGAAGCAACATGATGGCAGTAAAAGACATCGGACTTGTGTGTCAGCATGGGCACAATTCAAGACAATTCGTACTGATATTTCGAGAAGCGTAGTGAATGGCTTTAGTCGGTCCAGGTCTCAAGAGGTTCAAGAAAATACAAGTCATGTGAAGTACATTTTTTGCGTTATTTGCTTTCTTAACCACTAGGGTCTTTCTTCAGGGCGCTCTGGCAAATCAGAAACATCCACAAACCAGGGTAATTTCGTTGAACTGATAGAGGAAATATCTAAAGGCGACGAAAAGCTTAAGGCCACATTAAAACGCCGATTTGGTCACTATTGCGGTCCTCAATGCCAAACCAATGCATTTACACTGATAGGAAATACCTCGCGGCAAGATATTATTTCAGGAGTAAAATCAGCTAATTACTACACTATTCTTGTTGACCAGACAAAGTTTCTTGAAAAGAACAATTGGCGATCCTACCAAGGTGGATATCAAATGGAAGAATAGTATAGCAACTAATCGGCTACGAATATTAGACGCCGAAAGCTGATCCACCTCGATTTGTAAAACTATAGAAAGTTTTTTTTGTAGATTTGATGTTGTGTGTTGCCTAATGTTATGACGGCGCATTTGTTATGAATGGGGAATCTAACGGAGTACAAGGAAAGCTTAGGGAGAAGAGTTATAAGGGCTCTCAAGGAGTTCGAGAATCACTGGAAAAGAGTTATAAGGGCTCTCAAAATAGTTCAGTCAGAAATTCCAGCTTATAGTCAGTTGGTTTCTAATCATTGTGATATAAGTATGAAAAATTACTAATGGTCAATCCAATTCAAGACGTGTCGATGGATATCGTTTAAGATTGTCATTCTTTTTGACCAGTTATAAAAACAATCATTTACTGATTAATCGATAGTTCAATGGGAAAAGGGTTTCCCCGGAAGGTTTTAAATTAATTGGAAAAAAAGCTTTCCGAAAAGGAGTTATTCAGAGGAAAATAAAGAACCATATTAAGCTGAAGACCATCAGAAATGAATTTCTATTAGAATACAAACTCAAAACGACCAGAAATTACTCGTAAAGAAAAAATAAACCCAAAACGAACAGAAATTAAATAAACAATCATAGCAAACAAGCATACATCAGGTAGTAATATAAATGAATAAACAAATTTTAAAACGATTAAAACTTAAATTGTATGTTCAAACCAAACTTATAACGAACAAAAATCACTACAAACAAGAGTTTGGTTACTACCCCCTTCCCTAACTGTGAAACTCTAAAAGCCTACGGAGCTATGGGGCATGGTATTCCAAAATTTCAATCAATGTTGAGTAGAGGGGGAACCTAAAAGCGCAAGGAGGGAGGGAGGCTTGTTACCCTAAAGTTTTTCTTCAACATACCTTGAAATTTTCAACTCAATACCCTAGGTCAACATTATACATAGCACTGTTTTGAAAAATGTATACTAAAACCAGTAAGTCAGAACTTTATTCATTTTTCTTTCGTTTCGCAAAATCTCTCCTACATTTCTCCCCATGTAGTCGCAACTCCTATCTTGTTAAAAATTCAGCTTAGCTGATCCTCTTATAACTGTGGAAGAGCTAGTCTCTGCTTATAATACGCGTCTTTAGAAGCTGAACCGTCCTTGGTCTTCGGTGCTATCACAGTAATTTATCGACGTGTTTGATGTTTTCTGTATTTGTTAGTGTTTAGTTTTATTTTATGTTCTGTCTTTCTTTTTTTTTGAATAACGGGTCTTCAGATAAACAATAATAACATTTTAATAATATAGAGTGTTTTGATTGTGTTCGCTGTCTTCCTCAACATTTTCTCAAAGATTTACCTTAATACCCTAAGCCTTTTATACAGAGATTCAGGATCAAATATGTCCTCTTTTCCAATAAAAATCCACATGTGCTAACAGTGGGCAAATTGCATGGATTATAGGCCTTGTCTGGAGGTTGGGGAGAGGTGTGTCAACTCCGGAGGCATAGTTATTTGGTTATTGAACTATTTTGGACAAAATGGTTATCTTAAAATTTTGATCTGATACATTTAGGGGGAAAAGGACGTGGAGGGGGAGGGGGGGCTCGTTGCCTTTTGACTCTTAAAAAAGATGCTAAAACTTTCTATTTCCTGTCAAAAATTTTACGCCCACACCTCCCATAAAAACCTTATTTGTTAACAAAAAGCAAGTTACATAACTTAAAGCCCTTGCTGCAATGCTGAGGGGCGGGGATGAGTAAACCTCGAAAGCATAGCTATTTGGTCTTTGGACTATTTTAAATAAAATAGCTATCTCAAAATTATTACTGGATGCATTCGGGAGAAACGGACGTGGGTGGGGGCGAGGGGCTAGTTGTCCTTTGGTTACATTGGACTCTTGAAAAAGGAACTAAACTTTTGATTTCCAATCGAGTGAGTCTCTTCAAAGTTTATGCGACCGCCTCTTCCGCCAAAGCCTTATATAATAACAATGGGCAACTTGCATAAGTTACAGCCCTTGTCTCGGGGGCTGTGGGGGACTCCTGAGCTCTAGCTATTTGACTTTTGAGCTATTTCGAACAAAATGACTATATTAAAATTTTTATCGGAAGTGTTTGGGAAAAAAGGCTGTTTACCTCCCGATCACTTTTGGTTCTTTTAAAAAGGGCATAGAACTTTGGATTTCCGATCGAATGAGCCACTTCCAAAGTTTATAAGACCACCCTTTCCATAAAAACCATATGTATTAACAATAGGCAACTAGCATAACTTATAAAGCTTGTCCCGGGGGCTGGGTGTGTCCGTGTATGGGGGGGGGGGTATTAAACCCTGAACAATATTCTTTTTTACCTCAGGGCTATTTTGAACAAAACGGTCTTCTCAAAATTTTAATCGAAAGTTTTTCTGGAAAAAAGGGCGTGTGAAGAGTTTGGTTTCCCCTCGATGACTTTTGACTCCCAAAAAAGGAACTAGAACTTTCGATTTCAAATCCAGTGAGCCTCCTGCAAAGTTTATGCGACAACTCCTTCCATAAAAAGCTTGTATATTAACAGTGAGCAACTTGCGTAACTTACAGCTCTTGCCCTGTGGGTTGCGGAGGGTTTTGTGAAACCTGAAGGCATAGTTATTTGATCTTTGGACTATTTTGAAAAAAAAAACCGGTTATCTGTAAATTTTTGATCGGCTGCACTTAGGGAAAAGGGAGTTAGGTTGGGGGGGGGGGGGTGTTAGTTGCCCTCCGATCACTTTTAGCTCTTAAAAATGGCACTAGAACTTCCGATTTTTAATCAGATGAGCCCCCTCTGAAATTAATACCACCACCACTTCCATATGAAGTGTCTCTGAAAAAAAAAAACTAAATAAAACACTGAAGCCTGATGACCTTAACTATAGGCAACGTAGTTGTGTTGCCTCTGATTTATTCAAAAGGTAGAGTAGTAAGGCGTTTCTCCTTGGGAGTAAGATCTTAATAGTTTGATCATGAGAAACATCCCCCGCCAGCCATATCTTTGAAGTATAATTTCCAAAAGAATAAGTATTTAAATTATGCATATCTTTCCAGAGCCATCAATTTGGTAACCTTACTGGCTACACCGATTACAACATCAGTATTAGGGCATGCACCATTGCGGGCTGCTCTGAACCTATTGCATCAGTATTCAGAACAGAGATAGGTGGTAAGGATCCTTTCTTTTATCTTTGATTCTTCTAGAATAATGCTCGGGTATTTCTGAAGGAGTTTGTCAAAATTTGTCAATGGAAGTTTTCATTCGAAGTTTTGACTTGGTTGATTTTTGATTACCCAATCATCAATTCACTATGAGTTATTTTTAAGAAAAAAAATATTTTTGTTGTTTGCTTGCAAACCCTCAAATTCAATTACATCGTGCCATAAACCAAGTAATATGCCTTAAAATTTCCATAAATCCATATTGTGGTGTGACATGCAGATTGTTCTTGACAGTGTGTTTAAAGCTAGAATCATAGATAATTCAGTGTCGTAGATTCTTACGATTGCTTGCTCCATTTTCATCTATTTCTCTATCTATTTTTGTTATTGGCATGTAAGTAATTTATCTATTACTAATACAATGTAGATTGATTCATCCATTTCTGATTAGATGTAAAGTCATTCTTCCAATCGCCAATATTAAAAAAAAAGAAGCAGGAACTGGAGAAGGAGCATTTTTTCTTATTTTGACCAAAGACTAAAGACTGAAGTTCTTCTAAAAAAGAAGGAAAACATCTGTACCATCTAGCGTGTCCAAATACAACCCTTGAGCTAGTTACTATAACTTAAAAACATCAGAGACAGGGACAAGATTAGTTGCATCCATTATTTACGACAAATATTTAAAGACTCAGTTTTTATGAAATAAATTATATTTATGAAATCAATAGGTTAGTTTCGAATAATCTGAAAAGATAACACGTATGGAATGTCTGTCATTTTTACAACCAATGTTTGTCAAATACCAAATTTCTTTCACTTGTCTTTTCAAGTATTTTTCTCTAGCTTACGTATTTTAAGAAAACATCTGTATTTTTTGAAGCTTTCAGAAAATTTGCGAAACAGTGATTTTTTCGTTGAATGAAATAGGCGAAATTACTGAACTCGGCCAGTAGAATTTCCAAATTCTATTTTCTTCCCGTTTTTTTGCCACTCCGTTGTCTGCTAAATGTAGGCTCTATGTCCTTTCTAGGTTTTTTAGGCAGAAAGCTGACGAAATCTGTTTTTGCTAATGTAGATACTATGCAGTGTCTATTAGGTTTTGCAGGTAGAAAGCTATTGAAACATGTTTTTGCTAATGTAGATACTATGTAATCTAGTAGGTATAATCTAGTAGTTTATCTTGTAGGTTTTGTTGGTAGTAAGTTGACGAAATTTCTTTTTGCTAATGTAGATACTATGCAGTATCTAGTAGGTTTCGTAGGTAGAAAGCCGACGAAATCTGCTTTTGCTAATGTAGATACTAACCATTATATAGAAGGTTTTGTTGGTAGAAAGCTGACAAAAATAGTTTTTGCTAATGTAGATACTATGCAGTGTCTATTAGGTTTTGCAGGTAGAAAGCTAATGAAACATGTTTTTGCTAATGTAGATACTATGTAATCTAGTAGGTATAATCTAGTAGTTTATCTTGTAGGTTTTGTTGGTAGTAAGCTGACGAAATTTCTTTTTGCTAATGTAGCAGTATCTAGTAGGTTTCGCAGGTAGAAAGCCGACGAAATCTGTTTTTGCTAATGTAGATACTAACCAATATATAGAAGGTTTTGTTGGTAGAAAGCTGACAAAAATAGTTTTTGCTAATGTAGATACTATGCAGTGTCTATTAGGTTTTGCAGGTAGAAAGCTAATGAAACATGTTTTTGCTAATGTAGATACTATGTAATCTAGTAGGTATAATCTAGTAGTTTATCTTGTAGGTTTTGTTAGTAGTAAGCTGACGAAATTTCTTTTTGCTAATGTAGCAGTATCTAGTAGGTTTCGCAGGTAGAAAGCCGACGAAATCTGTTTTTGCTAATGTAGATACTAACCAATATATAGAAGGTTTTGTTGGTAGAAAGCTGACAAAATTAGTTTTTGCTAATGTAGATACTACGCAGCATCTAGTAGGTTTCGTAGATAGAAAGCCGACGAAATCTGTTTTTGCTAATGTAAACAGTATGTAGTATCTAGTAGGTTTTGTAGGTAGAAACCCGACGAAATCTGTTTTTATGGCACTTGGTATCTACCAAGTGACATGCAGTGATCGCAAATTCTGTCGGTCTTTTTGTCCAGGTTTTGCTACTTTAGGCACTTCCAGGTAAGCTAGGACGATGAAATTTGGCAGGCGTATCAGGAACCAGACCAGATTAAATTAGAAACTGTTGTTTCCTCGATTCGACCATCTCGGGGGAGTGGGGGGACGGTTAAATCGAAAAAAATAGAGAAAATGAGGCATTTTTAACTTATGAACAAGTGATTGGATCTTCATGAAATTTGATGTTTGGAAGAATATCGTGTCTCAGAACTCTTATTTTAAATTCCGACCGGATCCAGTGACATTGCGGGGAGTTGGGGGGGGGGGGGGGCTAAAATCTTTGAAAACGCTTAGAGTGGAGGAATCGGGATGAAACTTGGTGGGAAAAAAAATCACAAGTCCTAGATACGTGATTGACGTAATTCTGAAAAATTTCAAAAATAAGGTATTTTTAAATTACGAAGGAGTGATCGGATCTTAATGAAATTTGATGTTTGGAAGGATATCGTGTCTCAGAGCTCTTATTTTAAATCTCGACTGGATCCGGTTACATTGCGGGGAGTTGGGGGGGGGGGGCTAAAATCTTAGAAAACGCTTAGAATGGAGGGATCGGGATGAAACGTGGTTTAAAAATAATCACAAGTCCTAGATACGTGATTGACATAACCGGAACGGATCTGCTCTCTTTGGGGGAGTTTGGGGGCGAAGGTTTAATTCTAAAAAAATTAGAAAAATGAGGAATTTTTAACTTACGAAAGAATGATCAGATCTTAATGAAATTTGGTCTTTAGAAGGATCTTGTGCTTTAGAACTCTCATGTTAAATCCCGACCAGATCCGGTGACATTAGGGGGAGCTGGAGGGGGAAGCCGGAAATCTTGGGAAACGCTTAGAGTGGAGGGATCGGGATGAAACCTGATGGAAAAAATAAACACAAGTTATAGATACGTGATTGACATAATCTCAGAATACTGATACGTGAGTCTTCCAATCTCAGAATACTGATGTGTGGCATGCTATTCGACCCTAAACATACTTACAGTCCATAAAAAGTGAATTATTATTATAAACCCTTTACTCAATAACACTAACGACTATGAAGCGTCCGCTTAGTTGCACACCAATTTTTAGGTTGAAGGTTAGAGGGTTGGAAAGGAAAAAGATATTAAGACCTTAAAAAGCATTCGGAGCCTGCACTTGTAAATTTTGTATTAGAGGTGCTTTAGACCTTAAATAGTATTTTTGCCCCACACTTTTAAACTTTCTTTGAGAGGTGCCTTAGATTAATTGAATGCATATTGAGATAATTACAGATCTGTCCTATGGCCTCTCTTGAGGGAGCTAAAGGGTTCAAATAAACAACAAAATTTAAGCAATTAGTAATACAATTTTTTGTCGAAATGTTTTTGAAGGTAATCGGTAAATGAAGCCCTTGCAGTTTCTCACTAACTGTATTTGGTACACCCTAAAATGCTTTCAATTAAGTTCGAGTAAAATTTTAACGCAAGTAGTTGGTGGGTTGAGGGATTGAAATCCCCATTCCAGTTAACCAATATATACTGAATTATTTCTTTTCGTTTGAAGTTTCAATATTGTTCTTTACTTGAATGTTACAAATTACATTTATTATAATTTAATCTTGTAAATAAAACTGTTTTTTTTTTTGTTTTTTTTTCACCACAGGTAGAAGATTAAATGCCATTGTAAGTTTCAAAACTTCCTACCTTATTGTTATGTTTTGTTCATTTTGGCTTGTTTTCCAAGAAAAAGAAATGTTTTAAATGAATGTAATAAGGGCCTTGAACTTTTTTTAAATAAATTTTTATTTTTGCGAAAAAAAATTTCCCTGCCAAGCAATCATTTTGTAGGCTTTGAGATGTATTTTCCTTTTTGTCCGAACTTACCATCTTACTGCTGCCGTAAAGATATAGTAATATTCATTTCTTGCAAAAAATAAGTTAAACAAATGAAGATCAAGAATGGGTCTTTGGAAGGCTGAATAAAACGAATATTTCGGGAGAATGACCCCCTCTCTTCTTCAGCACTATAAGTGAGTTAGAAGGAAGTGCGCTCTCATTGTATGAGGCCAATGTGTTTTACGAAATTGTATTCCTTTCTAGGACCAGTGAACTTTACTCAAGTTTCATTAGAACTGTGTGGCGTGGACGATAAGAAATATTGGTATAATATAACTGTCCAGGCGAACAATGCTTTGGATGATAATGAATTATTTGAAGGCCAATGGTCTAGAGTCACTACGCAGGAGTGTATTAGAGGTAAGTTCATCCAGTATTGTCAGACTGAAGTGTAAAGCTACACTGAGTTGTTACCAGGGTTATTAATTAGACAGATGCAAAAGAAAATATTTAAAACTTGGTCCGTAATTGCTCTTTTTGGGGTTCAAATCAATCCCAATGACTCACTTTTTCTTGTACAAGAGTGGACAAGTCCCTATCTCATCTTACTCCTTTTAACTAATTAGTCTTCTTTCTAATTAACTTAGTTTGGCCAAAAATCACCCTTTTTCTAGTTTTTACTGTTTCCTACCTCTCTCTCCTCTCTCTCTCTCTCTCTCTCCTCTCTCTCTCTCTCTCTCTCTCTCTCTCTCTTCTCTCTCTCTCTCCTCTCTCTCTCTCTCTCTCTCTCTCTCTCTCTCTCTCTCTCTCTCTCTCTTCCCTTTTTCTGTGTAGCTTCTGTTATTACATTCTTTGACAGTGGCTCTTGTAAAAGAGGATATTGTTGTCTGTGGATAAAATCAGAAAGATTGTAAGTTAAAGAACATTGCAAAATTATTAGAGAAGAAAACATAACAGTTACTGAAGAACGCTTATGCATAGTTTTGTATTTTCAGGTATATACATTGGTACTACTGTGATTGTCGTCGTTTGTAGCGTTATCGGTTTTGCAGTAATCATTATTGCCTTTATACTAGGAGGATCACGGTTGGTTTTTTTAATTGTTTTTAATGTTGTTATTTGCTTCTTGTTTGTTTTAATTTACAAAAAATTAAGCTAATTGTTAGTACAAAAACTAAAAGGGAAAAAAGATATAGAAATTCAAAACCCACGACATTAAGACTCTAAATTGTTGGTAGATAATAAATTATGAGGGATTGAAATCACGATAAATAATTTTTGTGGCTTATTACTACTAAGCTTAGTGAGATTTGTCTCGTGAGAAGTATATTTTTAATCTTTATATTTAAGTTTTTTTATTCTTGGTGCCTTGCTCCCTTTTTTAATATTATAATGGCCCCTTTGATGTTTTAAATTAAATTGTAGATTTTATTTGACAACCGCTGCAACCAGCATTTGTGTTCCATCGCTACCAGTGCCACAGCACTGATGCCACTAGTGTAGGTATTGCAGCCCACGGTCTCTCTTGGACTATTTTTGACCGGCCACAGAGCTCTACTAGTTCTGCTCTCACTGGTATTTGTGCTGCAGGGTGACTACAGCTATGACCAGTACGGATAAGACAAGTGTACTATTTGTGCTGTAGTATTTGCCCCACGGTGTCACAAGTCTGCTATCGCCCTTCCTAAAATCTTATATTCCCTCGGGAACGATATCTCAAAATAGCATAGGACCTCTTTTCTATACCCCAAAAACCCTTTACTCTCTCTCTCTCCTCCTTGATTCCCTCCTTTTCTTGATTTTTTTGTGATATTGAATTACATTGTTATTCTTGGTGCTCTTTTTAGGCTACAGAAGAAATATGTCAACTCAATGAGTGCAGCAAAGACGGCGCAATTTCCTTGGGGATCTGGATCAACCTCTATGGTAATTTCCCTCTAATGCCCATTGGATTTTTAATTAGTCTTCTTTCTAATTAGCTTGGTTTGGCCAAAAATCACTTTTTTTCTAGTTTTTACAGTTTCCTACCTCTTCTCTCTCTCTCTCTCTCTCTCTCTCTCTCTCTCCCTCCTCTCTCTCCCTTTCACTCTTCTTCTTTCTCTCTCTCACTTTGTCGATCCTGTTCCTTCCCCCTCCCTCTTTTTAGGAGAATTATCTACTTAATTGTCGATAAAGCACGAAAGGTAATCGGTGGAAAGTTGAATTTTTGGTAAAAAAAATTTCTTTGATAAAACATTAAAAATCGAATATTCTTTAGTAACAAATTATTTTTGCCCGTATTGTTTTCTACAAACTATGCATTTATTACTAATTGTATAAAAAAAAGAAGTAATTTAAGAAGTAATCCAATACAAGTGTATATCTACAAATAATATGGACGAAATATATACGTATTAATTATTTGAATTCCATTCAAATGAGCTGAAAAGACTCGACAGAACCTTCGCGACTAGAAAATAAATTACCAGTTAACAAAATGTATAAAAAAAGATATTACTAATTTATCAATCATTGAATAACCATTGAACTATGACTTTGGGTAATAGCTAACTTTTCCTTCCTGTAGTTCGTTCATTAGTTTAGATAAAAGCTTTTGCTTCTTGACCTATTCAAAATAAATTAATATTTGTCATCGCTTCCTGGAGATTAATAATAAAAAAAAAAGTAATTGTAGTGTGTAGGATACATTTCTCAAACACTAAATGTCAGTGAAGTACTTTTTTATACAATACTACTTTTTCAGTTTAAAAAAGATGCTGTAGATGACAAAGAAATGCGAGAAAACACGAGCACGGCGTCTATAAAGCCGTTGTTTGACAGAATAAACCCTGATTTAACGTTCTCAGATGTTGCGATGTCAGAAAGAACCGCGGAAACTCACCTTGAAGGAGAATTGAAGGATAGTCAATCGAGCGTGACCTCAAGTGGTATAAGTTCTGGGAAGGATAGTGAGGACAAATTTATTGAAGTTCGATTAAAATCGAGGCAGTCCATGGATTCCGGTGCAATTTTTGATAGCACGGTAAGATTCAATTTTGAGCATATTTGTCATTTCTTCTTCCTTAGTTTCATGTTAAATATTATCTATCATATTAATAGGTATTAAGGTTTGTGTTATTTTAAAAATAATTTTAAAATGGTGTGGCAACTTTTAAAACAGTAACCAACAATTAAAACCCAGTTCCTAAAATCGGTTTCAATCATGAACCCTCTTCGCAATCTAGATTCAGCAGGTGTAAAGATTTTCAGCAGAGATGGTAATTCTTCAAAGCTCTGGAAAGGTCTGATCCATATATAAAAAATTCATACCAATAGATTCATACAAAATGGAACTAGCTCGTGTCTCGGCTCTCTGCCAAAACAGGTAATTAGCCTTTTTCAAACCACACGCTAACAAACTGCTATTTGAGAAAATAAATATCACAAAGCATTCCCGTAGATCAGCTCGAGTGATTAGAAACCCATTGAAGCTTGTTAAGTCTCCCTGTAGGCAAACAAAGGGTATAGAAGATACTGATCCCACTTTTTCGGCTCATCTCTGACGAATTTTCTTAGCTCTGCACTATAGTCCCCATTTAACCTCTCAACTAATCCATCCATCTCTGGGTGGTAAACGCTGGTACGATGGTGTTTAATGTCAGGGGCCACACACAGTTTCTGCATTGCCTGGGAGATGAGGTTACTTCCATTATCGGTCAGGATCTCTGAAGGTATCCCCACTCGGGGGTAAAACTTGATCAATTCGTCTGCTATCTTCTGTGAATTTGTCGAGCGAAGCGGTATTGCCTCTGGATATCTGGTTGCATAGTCACCTATCACTCGCATCCACTTGAAACCAGTTTTGCTGATCTCTGGAAGTCCCACCAGGTACATTCCAAATTTTGTGGTAAGGAGTGTCAATGATTGGGAGTGGTTGCAATGACATTTGCTCAATCTGGCGTTTTCAGGTAGTCATGACACCCTTGACTATGTTTTGTCATTTTCCAAATAATAGACATTCGACCAAAAGAATCTTTCCAAAATCCTGTCAGAAGTTCGTTGCCCTTTCATATGCACCCCATAATTTAATTACGGGCTAGTTTTAATACGTCTGTTCTGTTGACTGAAGGAACCACTAATTGCCAGTTCTGCTCGCCCTGATTTTCATCCTTGACAACTCGGTAAAGGATATCGTCCTTTGCAATAAATCTTTTGCCTCTGTAGATTCAGCTTAGCCCGCACCCGCAATTCTTGCAAGGTTTCGTCCACCTCCTCCAACTCAGGAAAACCTTTTCCTTTCTCTGCAGGCTGCATAGGAGCCTCCTCTCCGTCTGATTTACTCTTAGACGAGGCCTTCCTTTCTCTACGCCTCTGCCCCCGACTTTTTGTGTTTTTCCTCCATCAGAAAACACTGAGTCGTCGAAGTCAAACTGCCTTGCCTCCGGAATGTGCGTTTGTGACTCAAGTTGTCTGTTTGCTTTGGGTTTCAATGTCAAAACTCCTCAACTTCCAAATATACCAGCCTCAAGAACTCCGAAAAATTTCTTCCTACCAGGAACTTCTTTGGGATCCGATCCGAGACTGCAACCTTCACTAGAAGTTCAAAAAGCAAACCATCTGCTTTTCACCCATACGTTCACTATTTTTGTAGAGTATTCGTGTGTGTCGCCATGTAAGTATCTTAAGTTTCTAGGCTCCTACCAGCACCACGATTCTCCTGGTACCAACCGAGTGCAACCCACTGTCCCCGCCAACTCCTGTTAATCGGGCCTTTCCGGGCTCTAAGCTAGGAAACCCTGTCACGAATCCTCTGTTTCATGCTTTTTTGATTTCAGCCCTACCGGGAGTTGCATATTAATGCGTCTAAGGGAGTCTATTCATGCTCGTTATTATTTAGGTGAAAATTTTATGCCCAGAAGTGCTTATCACTGTTCTTTAAAACGCCACTACACTTCAGCATAACTAGTAAAGGATTATGGGCGCTGCATTCCTGTCAGAAGGGTATATTTTCTTTTAGTTTTTAAGTTTTCGATTCCGCTTTGATCCCATTTGTTCAACCATCTTCCTAGAATTCATATTTTTTTTTAATTCCCTATTTCAAAATAATTTTTTATTCCAAAATAAATTAACTGCTTTTGCAAGAAGAGTAAAATTAAAGATCAAAAGCTGTATTTCGATCTCGCACTCACAAATATAATACCTGTATTCTGAACTTAAGTCGGTGAAAAGGAATTTTAACTTTGTTGAGTAACGAGTCACACTCTGACATGAATAGCTGACGATCAATGTGAATCCCGTCTTGAACATAAAACCACTTTTTCTCTTGTGGGGTTTTGCTTTCGACTTTGCACTCAATTGTCACAAAAATAGGGAAGTGGCCAGAATAGTAGCCTTCACGAAGTACAGCGGCTTTTTAATGGTAAGGGAAAAAATAACATGATTGAGGTTCAAAGTTGAAGAGCTGGGGGAATATCAACTAAATAATACGAAGGGGGAATGGAGCTCCAAAGGAGCTGGCTTCTGGGGAGCCTTTTATCAGTTACCTGTTAATATTGAATGCATGCCTGCGGATTCTGTGTTTTTCTTGATCAGCTTACACACTTTCTTGCAAGCCCCCATAAACTTTGCGTCGGATTTCTCGTTGCAGTAATTTGTTGGTAGATGAACAGTCATTATGGACATATTCAGATATGGTAATGCAAGAATATGATCACCTGTTCTGATCAATTTACAAGGTAAACGAGTCAAAATTGCGAGACTGCGGTAGGGGCGTCCACACGCTGCCGTTATTTTTGCCGTAGAGAAAAACACAGAGCTATCCGACGAGATTTTGATCAATTCCCTTTTGTCTGCTGACGAAAAATGTTCTTGGAGGAAAATAGTATCATATTCCTTGAGCAACTTTGTCAAAACAGGATTTTATCAGAAACTTTTCCATTTACATCAAACAGTTCGTGGTAACAAATTGTAATAAAAAGTTACCTCAATAGTAACCAAAACCCTAAAAAACAGAATTTTGATTCCAATAGTTACATCAAAAGAATTATATTTTTATGCTGATTTTAAATGTGTATAAGTTTTATCTAGTTTAGTCTTACACATGAAAAGTTTCGAGCCTAAGAAAATTTGCCCTGATGCATGCATCACTGATGTATGTTTATTTGTTTTTTATGGCACTTGGTATTAACCATGTGGCATATAGCAATCGCAAATTCTGTCGGTCTTGTCTGTCTGTCGGTCCTGGTTTTGCTACTTTAGGCCCTTCCAGGTAAGCTAGGACGATGAAATTTGGCATGCTTATCAGGGACTGGGCCAGATTAAATTAGAAATAGTCTTTTTCCCGATTTGACCATCTGGGGGGGGAGAGATTGGGGGGCCGGTTAATTCTCAAAAAATAGAAAAAAATGAAGTATTTTTAACTTACGAACGGTTGATCAGATCTTAATGAAATTTGATCTTTATAAGGATATCGTGTCTCAGATCTGCTATTTTAAATCCCGACTAGTTATGGTCACATTGGGGGGGGGGGAGTTGGGAGGGGGAAACCTAAAATCTCGGAAAACACTTAGAGTGGAGGGATCGGGATGATACTTCGTGGGAAAAATTAGCACAAGTCCTAGATACATGATTGACATAACATGAACGGATCAGCTCTCTTTGGGGTAGTTGGGGGGGGGGGGTTAATTCTGAAAAATTAAAAAATCGGATGATCAGATCTCAATAAAATTTGACACTTAGAAGGATATCGTGTCTCAAAGGTCTTATTTTAAATCCTGACCGGATCTGGTGACATTGGGGGGGGGCTAAAATCATGGAAAACGCTTAGATCGGGGGGATCGGGATGAAACTTGGTGGTAAAAATAAGCAGGAATCTTAGATACCGGAAATCTTAGAAAATACTCAAAGCGGAGAAATCAGGATGAAACTGGGTGGGAAGAATAAAAACCTGTCCAAGATACGTGACTGACATGACCGGACCGGATCTGCTCTCTTTGGTGGAGTTGGGGGGGGGGGGGGGGTAATTCGGAAAAATGAGTTATTTGTAACCTACGAAAGGGTGACCAGATCCTAATGAAATTTGATAGTTAGAAGGAATTTATGTCTCAGAGCCCTTATTTCAAATCCCGATCAGATCTGTTGACATTGGGGGGAGTTGGAGGGGGAAATCTTGGAAAACGCTTGTACTGGAGGAATCGGGATGAAGCTTGGTTGATCAAATAAGCCTATGTCCTTGAAACGTGATTGACGTAACCTTACTGGATTTGCTCTCTTTGAGGGAGTTGGGGGGAGGGGTTCGGTGATTTGGCAAGTTTGGTTCTTCTGGGCGTGCTAGGACGATGAAAATTGGTTGGTGTGTCAGGGAGCTGCACGAATTGACTTGATAAAGTCGTTTTACCAGATTCGACCATCTGGGACTAAACTAAAGGGAGTGGAAAAATTAGAAAAAAATGAGGTATTTATAACTTACGAGTGGGTGATCGGATAGTCATTAAGCCTCTGATTTTCCTTTTAAATCAATCTATTGATGCTTAGAATTGTGTTAGAGCTCATACCATATGAGCTCTTGGCTCTTAGCTCTTCTTGCCTCGTCACAAGTGCCAAATGAGCTCTTAGCTCTTGTTTTTTTTTGTCGTTTTTTTCCAGGGATGATCGTATCGACCCAGTGGTCCTAGAATGTCGCAAGAGGGCTCACTGTAACGGAAATTAAAAGATATATGGCCTTTTTAAGTGACCAAAAAAATTGGAGGGTGCCTAGGTCCCCTCCCATGCTCAATTTCTCCCAAATTCACTGGCTCAAAATTTTGAAATAGCAATTTTGTTCAGCATAGTAAAAATACGTAATATCTATGTCTTTGGGGACGACTTAATTCCCCACAACCCCGGGAAGGAGCTGCAAGTTCCTAATTTGGACCATTGTTTACATATAATGGTTATGGGGAAGTGTACAGACGTTTTCAGGGGGACTTTTTCGTGTTTTTGGGTGGGAGTAGGTCTGGGGAATAAAGGTTACGTGGGAGGATTTTTCCATGGAGGAATTTATCATAAGGGAAGAGAATTTTCATGTTAGGGGTGCAGGATTTTCTAGTATTATTTGTAAAAACAATGAGAAAATAAATAATAAAAATGTTTTGAACTTGAAGTAAGAAGCAGCATTAAAAATTAAAACGAACAGAAATTATTACTTATAGAAGGGGGATAGTCTCCTTTAATACCTAGCTCTCTACGATAAAGTATTTGCAGTAATTTCAACTATTTTTTCTACGGCTTTTGTGATTCAGGGTCATTCTTAAAGAATTCGGACAAAATTCTTCATGTATGGTAAGCAAAAATTGAAACTTACATCAATTCAAAAATGTTCAGAATTTAAATATAAAAAAAATACGTAAGTTTTTTCAACTGCAAATAAGGAGCGACATTAAACCTTAAAACGAACAGAACATATTTTGTATATGAAACGGGCTATCCCCTCCTCAACACCTCGCTTTTTACAATAAAGTTTTTATTGTTTTAAAAAGTAGAGTTGTGAGAAAGAGTCCAACACTAGCGTAAAGAGTGAGGTGTGCAAGAGAGGACAGCCCTCTTGCATACGGAATAATTTCTTTTCGTTTTAAGTTTTCATGTCGCTCCTTACTCGCATTAAAAAAATACTTGTTTTTTTTCCATGATAGAATCGAATTTGGTCGCAGCATTATTTCGAAATGTGTTTTAGCAGAAATTTAGCTATGGGACACTTGTAGCTATAGCAGGGATGATCAGTAGACTTACATAGTGCACATTTTGTCGGTCTAGAACAGAGATCATCTTTAGAACTAGAGTGTCCTCCTTCGCTGTAATATTAACAAAAACATTATAACTTGCACGTGCCAAAAATTGTCTCATAGGCTTGACATTTGTAACACCTTGGAGGAAGAAACAAAAATTCTGAAAGCCGGATTTTCTCGAAAGAAACCGCTTGTGGGTGTACAACCATATTCATTAGATCACTTCTTGACTCGAACTGTAGCTAGAACAAACGGGAGTGACCAATTTGCTCGGTAATAATGCATTTTGAACTTAGCGATCGTGTATCCTCTTCTCAAAAGTCAACCGGGATACCTCTGATGATTCCTAAGTAGGCACTGCTTTTAGTCTTGGGCTCGACGTTCAGGCTACTGCTCGCGAGTTCCCTTACCACAACTACTGCGTCAGCTTTTAAAGCACTGAGGACATGCCAATTTACTTTATTCGGCTTTAGCTCGGCAATTTTATCACAAGTATTCCTACACACCTTCTTCAAAAAATTCCTTTCTAAGACCGGGATTGTCTAGGTTATGAGGAGGATTTTCACTATAACTGCATACGATGGCTTTTCAAGGTCATCTATATTAGGGGCCAGGGAGGGCATATCTGAATTTTCAAGATTCATAAAGACATCTAACTGGTTGTAGATCTGGGTCATTTGTCTAGTAAGAACGGCGGACATTATCAGCCCTACTCCTTTTAATATTTACTCGTCTTGACTTTGAGTAGTATATCTAATGTAATTTTTGGATCGTTTTGGGTTTCATTTATTTGTTAATGGTGATTTGTGGTAGTTTTACACATGGAAGAACAGAAAAACTAGCTTGTAAAATTTGAAAACGCTTTCGTCTGCAAAAACTTAAACAATAAGAATTTATTGGTTCTCAGAGCCAACTTTGCGTTCTAAAGAGATGAACTTTCCTAAAATTTTTGTGGTCATATGTTTTTAGCTTAAGTTTGATGAATTTTCGTCCATATTTTGTTGATAATTTCTTAAACCAGATCGACCTGCCTTAACGTAAACAAAGAAAACGATCAAAAATGGGGTTTTTAAACGGCCAAATGAAAATTCTGAAGAAAACTCTGAAAGCGAATGTTTCAAGAGAACGACCGCTTCTTTTTTTCAGCGCGAACAAAATAATATGATCAAGCAAAAAGCAAAAACCAAAAAACGAACGCGGAAAGTACAACAAAACTAAGGAAGA
Organism: Artemia franciscana; assembly: GCF_032884065.1. Taxonomy (NCBI): domain Eukaryota; kingdom Metazoa; phylum Arthropoda; class Branchiopoda; order Anostraca; family Artemiidae; genus Artemia; species Artemia franciscana. The sequence goes on along the minus strand of NC_088866.1, from coordinate 40,746,610 downwards.
AAACCGCCAAAAAATTAAATAAAAGACCAAAAATTATAAGAATTGAAATCTAATACCTAGCAACAATAAAGTGAATGATTCGCCAATATATGCGATTTGCACAAAATCCTAAAATTAATTCACTCAAACAAACGAATCAGCAATTGAATAAATTTGAGAACTAGGTCACCTGATTTCTGATTTTAACCATTGCATTTCATGTGCACCTCTTTTAGACTCTTTTTCAATGGTTTTCTTGTACTTTCTGCGTTGGTTTTTTGGTTTTTGTGTTTTCCTTTATCATATTATTTTGTTTGTGCTGAAGAAGAGAGGCGGTTGATCTCTAAAAATATTAGCTTTCTGTGTTTTCTTCAGTATTTGGGTCTTTAAAAACTCCATTTTTGATTGTTTTCTTTTAAATATATTTTATTTTGTTCATTTAAGTTTTTAACATAATTATGGTGTGTTCTTTTAATTCCTCTTTATTTCTTTCCTTAAGACTTATCAACAAAACTAAAAAAAATAAAATAAAATTCTCAAATTTAGAAAACTCAATTTTCCGCGATGGAGGGGGGAGGTACCCACCAACAATTGTCTAATGATTACTGTAAGTTTGGCACTATTGTGATCGTTTAGAGTGTTTGTTAACCCAACGACCACCTGCCATTCCTTTGCTCACTTATTGCCGCTGGGAATCCCCGTGTTGAAGGAAATTGAATCAAATGCTTATAAAATTTGGTACCTTATGGAGTAATGGCTAACCCAAAGGCTAAGTTGGCTGAAGCTGGAGTTTGACTTTGACATTCAAAAACTTTGGACTTGTATTCACAGTTTTACCCTCAGATCTTATCTCTAACATTACATAGAATTGTAAAAGAAAAAATTTTATTGAAATATTCTGTGCTACAAATTTTTTTTACAAGTTAGATATGATTTTTGCCCCTAAAATATTCAGGGTTGAAAGTCAGAGTCTGTCTTTTAAAAATAACAGTTGAAAACTCGATAAAATTGGAACCTATATTCATAATCTACCGATTCCACAGCCATAGTAGTTTTATTTGAAGTATAAAAAATATCAAAATAAGTTCCTTGCTTTACTATTCTAGAGCCCACTTATCAACGCATTCAACTTTCAATTTGCCATGCAAAAACCGACATCCGGAGACTCAACCATTTCTAGTCCTCTTCTTCAAGTTTTATTTTCTATTATTCTCTAAAATAATGACCAACTATTTTGTATCACTTAAGAAGGGAAACTTTAAAACCGCTCAAAAAATTGATTTGACTATCCGCCCGATTTGACTATCTTGGGGGGATTGGGGGGCCGGTTAATTCACAAAAAAATAGAAAAAATGAAGTATTTTTAACTTACGAACGGTTGATCAGATCTTAATGAAATTTGATGTTTATAAGGATATCGTGTCTCAGAGCTGCTATTTTAAATCTCGACTACTTCTGGTCGCGTTGGGGGGGGAGTCGGGAGGGGGAAACCTAAAATCTTGGAAAATATTAAGAGTGGAGGGATCGGGATGATACTTCGTGGGAAAAATAAGCACAAGTCCTAGATGCATGATTGACATAACCGGAACGGATCCGCTCTCTTTGGGGTAGTTGGGGGGGGGGGCTAATTCTGAAAAATTAGAAAATCGGATGATCAGATCTCAATAAAATTTGACATTTAGAAGGATATCGTGTCTCAAAGGTCTTATTTTAAATCCTGACCAGATCTGGTGACATTGGGGGGAGTTGGGGGGGGGGGCTAAAATCATGGATTACGCTTAGATTGGGGAGATCGGGATGAAACTTGGTGGTAAAAATAAGCAGGAGTCTTAGATACGTGATTGACATAATTGGAATGGGTCCGCTCTAATGGGGGGGGGGGGGGTTAATACTGAAAAATTAGAAAAAATGACGTATTTTTAACTTTTGAAGGAGTGATCGGATCTTCATAAAACTTCATATTAAGAAGAGCCTCGTAACTCGGATCTTTTATTTTAAATCTCAACCGGATCCAGGGTTATTGGGTGGGCAATTGGGGGGGGGAAGTGGACCGGAAATCTTAGAAAATACTCAAAGTGGAAAAATCAGGATGAAACTGGATGGGAAGAATAAAAACCTGTCTAAGATACGTGACTGACGTAACCTGCTCTCTTTGGATCTGCTCTCTTTGGTGGAGCTTGGGGGGGGAGGATAATTCGGAAAAATGAGTTATTTGTAACCTGCGAAAGGGTGACCAGATCCTAATGAAATTTGATAGTTAGAAGGAATTTGTGTCTCAGAGCCCTTATTTCAAATCCCAATCAGATCTGTTGACATTGGGGGGAGTTGGAGGGGGAAATCTTGGAAAACGCTTGTAGTGGAGGAATCGGGATGAAGCTTGGTTGATACAATAAGCCTATGTCCTTGATACGTGATTGACATAACCGTACTGGATTTGCATTCTGTGAGGGAGTTGGGGGGAGAGGTTTGGTGATTTGGCGAGTTTGGTTCTTCTGGGCGTGCTAGGACGATGAAAATTGGTAGGTGTGTCAGGGAGCTGCACAAAATGACTTGATAAAGTCGTTTTCCCAGATTCGACCATCTGGGACTAAACGAAAGGGGGAGGAAAAATTAGAAAAAAAGGTATTTATAACTTACGAGTGGGTGATCGGATCTTAATGAATTTTGATATTTAGAAGGACATTGTGACTCAGAGCTCTTAATTTAAATCCTGACCGTCATTGAACCTCTGATTTTTTCTTTGAAATCAATCTATTTATGCTTAGAATTTTGTTAGAGCTCATACCATATGAGCTCTTGGCTCTTAGATCTTGTTTTTTTGTAGTTTTTTTTCCAGGGATGATCGTATCGACCCAGTGGTCCTAGAATGTCGCAAGAGGGCTCACTGTAACGGAAACTAAAAGATATACTGCCCTTTTTAAGTGACCAACAAAATTGAAGGGCGCCTAGGTCCCTAGGGAGGATTTTTCCATGAAGGAATTTATTATAAGGGAAGAGAATTTTCTAGTATTATTTATAAAAACAATGAGAAAATAAATAAAATGAAATATGAAATATTTGAAATAGAATGAAATATGTACATGTTTCTTTTTGATCTTTCTTAGGACCTCTTCCATGTTGTATTACTCAGGCCGCATCATAAACATACATCTAGTCTATGTGGGTCTTAGCAAGGATAGCTCTGAATCTAGAACTGAGTAGATTCTTAATAGACTCCCCCCTCTCGCTTTTGCTCAGGAGCTGATATTTCTTTATAAAATGAAAAATCCCGATCAGATCTGTTGACATTGGGGGGAGTTGGAGGGGAAAATCTTGGAAAACGCTTGTAGTGGAGGAATCGGGATGAAGCTTGGTTGATAGAATAAGCCTATGTCCTTGATACGTGATTTACTAACTGTACTGGATTTGCTCTCTTTGAGGGAGTTGGGGGGAGGGGTTTCGGTCAATCTATTTAAATCAACCTATTTATGCTTTGAATTTTGATAGAGCTCATACCATATGAGCTCTTGGCTCTTAGCTCTTGTTTTTTTTGTAGTTTTTTTCTTCCAGGGATGATCGTATCGACTCAGTGGTCCTAGAATGTCGCAAGAGGGCTCACTCAAACGGAAATTAAACGATATACTGCCCTTTTTAAGTGACCAAAAATTGGAGGGCAACTAGGTCCCCTCCCATGCTCAATTTCTCCCAAAGTCACTGGCTCAAAATTTTGAAATAGCCATTTTGTTCAGCATAGTAAAAATACGTAATATCTATGTCTTTAGGGACGACTTAATCCCCCACAACCCTGGGAAGGAGCTGCAAGTCTCTAACTTGGACCATTGTTTACATATAGTAATGGTTATGGGGAAGTGTACAGACGTTTTCAGGGGGACTTTTTCGTATTTTTGGGTGGGAGTAGGTCTGGGAGATAAAGGTTACGTGGGACGATTTTTCCTTGGAGGAATTTATCATAAGGGAAGAGAATTTTCATGTTGGGGGTGCAGGATTTTCTAGTATTATTTATAAAAACAATGAGAAAATAAATAATAAAAAGTGTTTTCAACTGGAAGTAAGAAGCAGCATTAAAACTTAAAACGAACAGAAATTATTACTTAAAGAAGGGGGATAGTCGCTTCTTTAATACCTAGCTCTCTACGATAAAATATTTGCAGTAATTTCAACTATTTATTCTACGGCTTTTCTGATTCAGGGTCATTCTTAAAGAATTCGGACAAAATTCTTCATGTATGGTGAGCAAAAATTGAAACTTACATCAACTCAAAAATGTTCAGAATTTAAATATAAAAAAATAAGTAAGTTTTTTCATTTGCAAATAAGGAGCGACATTAAATCTTAAAACGAACAGAAATTATTTTGTATATGAAACAGGCTATCCCCTCCTCAACACCTCGCTTTTTACGCTAAAGTTTTTATTGTTTTAAAAAGTAGAGTTTTGAGAAAGAGTCCAACACTAGCGTAAAGAGTGAGGTGTACAAGAGGGGACAGCCCTCTTGCTTATGGAATAATTTCTTTTCGTTTTAAGTTTTCATGTCGCTCCTTACTCGCATCAAAAAATACTTGTTTTTTTTTATTATTTTATTTTCCATGATAGAATCGAAGTTTGGTCGCAGCGTTATTTCGAAATCTGTTTTAGCAGAGATTTAGCTATGGGACACTTGTAGCTATAGCGGGGATGATCAGTAGACTTACATAGTGCACATTTTGTCGGTCTAGAACAGAGATCATCTTTAGAATTAGAGTGTCCTCCTTCGCTGCAAATTTAACTAAAACAAGATAGCTTGCACGTGCCAAAAATATGCTCATAGGCTTGACATTTGTAACACCTTGGAGGAAGAAACAAAAATTCTGAAAGCTGGATTGTCTCGAAAGCAACCGCTTGTGGATGTACAACCATATTCATTAGATCACTTTTTGACTCGAACTGTAACTAGAACAAACGGGAGTGACCAATTTGCTCGGTAATAATGCATTTTGAACTTAGCGATCGTGTATCATCTTCTCAAAAGTAAACTGGGATTCCTCTGATGATTCCTAAGTAGGCACTGCTTTTAGTCTTGGCCTCGACGTTCAGGGTACTGCTCGTGAGTTCCCTTACCACAACTACTGCATCAGCTTTTAAAGCAGTGAGGACATGCCAGTTTACTATATTCGACTTTAGCTCTACAATTTTATCACAAGTATTCCTACACACCTTCTTCAAAAAATTCCTTTCTAAGACCGGGCTTGTCTAGGTTATGAGGAGGCTTTTCACTATAACTGCATACGATGGCTTAAGGTCATCTATATTAGGGGCCAGGAAGGGCATATTGGAATTTTCACGATTCATAAAGACATCTAACTGGTTGTAGATCTGGGTCATTTGTCTAGTAAGAACGGCAGACATTATCAGTCCTACTCCTTTTAATATTTGCTCGTCTTGACTTTGAGTAGTATATCTAATGTAATTTTTGGATCGTTTTGGGTTTTATTTATTTATTAATGGTGATATGTGGTAGTTTTACACTTGGAAGATAAGAAAAACTAGCTTGTAAAATTTGAAAACGCTTTCGTCTGCAAAAACTTAAACAATAAGAATTTGTTGGTTCTCATAGCCAACTTTGCTTTCAAAAAAGATGAACTTTCCTAAAATTTTTGTGCTCATATGTTTTTAGCTTAAGTGTGATGAATTTTCACCCATATTTTGTTGATAGTTTCTTAAACCAAATCGACCTGCCTTAACGTAAACAAAGAAAACGATCAAAAATGGGGGTTTTAACCGGCCAAATGAAAATTCTGAAGAAAACACTGAAAGCGAACGTTTCAAGAGAACGACCGCTTCTTTTTTTCAGCGCGAACAATATAATATGATCAAGGAAAAAGCAAAAACCATAAAACAAACGCGGTAAGTACAACAAAACTAATGAAGAAAACCGCCAAAAAATTAAATAAAAGACCAAAAATTATAAGAATTGAAATCTAATACCTAGCAACAATAAAGTGAATGATTCGCCAATATATGCGATTTGCAAAAAATCCTAAAATTAATTCACTCAAACAAACGAATCAGCAATTGAATAAATTTGAGAACTAGGTCACCTGATTTCTGATTTTAACCATTGCATTTTATGTGCACCTCTTTTAGACTCTTTTTCAATGGTTTTCTTGTACTTTCCGCGTTTGTTTTTTGGTTTTGTGTTTTCCTTTATCATATTATTTTGTTTGTGCTGAAGAAGAGAGGCGGTTGATCTCAAGAAATATTAGCTTTCTGTGTTTTCTTCAGTATTTTCATTGGGTCTTTAAAACCCCCCATTTTTGATCGTTTTCTTTTTAACATATTTTATTTTGTTAATTTAAGTTTTTAACGTAATTATGGTGTGTTCTTTTAATTCCTCTTTATTTCTTTCCTAAAGACTTATAGACGAAACTAAAAAAAAAACAAATGAAATTCTCAAATTTAGAAAACTCAATTTTCTGCGGTGGAGGGGGGAGGTAACCGCCAAGAATCGTCTAATGATGACTGTAAGTTTGGCACTTTATTTGTGATCGTTTAGAGTGCTTATTAACCCAACCTCCATTAAGACCACCTGCCATTCCTTTGCTCACTTATTGCCGCTGGGAATCCCCTTGTTGAAGAGAATTGAATCAAATGCTTATAAAATTTGGTATTTCGCACCTTATAGAGTAATGGCTAACCCAAAGGCTAAGTTGGCTGAAACTGGAGTTCAACTTTCACATTCAAAAACTTTGGACTTGTATTCACAGTTTTACCCTCAGATCTTATCTCTAACATTACATAGAATTGTAAAAGTAAAAATTGTATTGAAATATTCTGTGCTACAAATTTTTTTTACAAGTTAGATATGATTTTTGCCCCTAAAATATTCAGGGTTGAAAGTCAGAGTCTGTCTTTTAAAAATAACAGTTGAAAACTCGATAAAATTGGAACCTATATTCATAATTTACCGATTCCACAGCCATAGTAGTTTTATTTGAAGTGTAAAAAATATCAAAATAAGTTCCTTGCTTTACTATTCTAGAGCCCACTTATCAACGCATTCAACTTTCAATTTGCCATGCAAAAACCAACATCCGGAGACTCAACCATTTCTAGTCCTCTTCTTCAAGTTTTATTTTCTATTATTCTCTAAACAGAGAAGGTCCGAGGTTCTAGGTCCGAGAGGTTCCAGGTTCGAATGTAGAAGAAGAAAAAAACTAAAAAAGAAAAAAAACTAAAAAATGGTAAAAAGAAAAAAAAACTAATAAAAAACAAAAAAACTGAAAAAGAAAAAAAACTAAAAAAAGGAAAAAAACTGACAATTAAAGGAGAAAAAGAAAACTAAAAAAATCAAAATAAAAAAACTAAAAAAGGGAAAAACTAGAAAAAAAACTAAAAAAAAAAAGAAAAAAAAGACGATGGAGACACAGGGAATGTTTGATTAGCAATCACCATCAACAAAACTCAAGTGCATTCATTAGAATAATGAGGTATAGATCTGAATACGGATTGTTTTCCCATGGACCATTATGCGTTGCATGTTCAAGAGTCGGTAAACCTGTAGTGGGACACAGGGACACAACTACAATGGCACGTAACTAATATGGCGCGTAACAACTTACGCTCGCGGGGGGGGGGGGGCTTATATATATATATATCTATACTAGCTATACTATATATATATCTTATACTAGCTATACTATATATATATCTATACTTACGCGCCATTGTAGTTGTGTCCCTGTGTCCCACCTGTGAATAAAGATAGATATAAATATATGTTTTTAACTACGTAAAACATGTGAATATACAACATTCTTCGCTGTCCCATTGTCTGTGCATATAAATAGATTGTCAGGTTTACTGACTCTTGAACATGCAACATTAATTGTCCATGGGAAAAACAATCCGTATTCAGATCTATACCTCATTATTCTAATGATGTGTCCCTGTGTCCCGGTCATCATTTGTGTCCCGGTGTCCCAGTTTGTAATTTCTCTTTGAGTGTCCTGGTCGTCATTTATATTCCCTGTGTCCCGGTGTCCCGGTCGTCATTTGTGTCCCGGTGTCCCGGTCTGTAATTTCTATTCGAACAATCCCTGTGTCCCGGTCGTCATTTATATATCCCGCCTGTGCCCCCGGCGTCCCCGTTGTAGTTGTGTCCCTGTGTCCCGGTCGTCATTTATATTCCCTGTGTCCTGGTCGTGATTTGTGTCCGGGTGTCCCAGTCTGTAATTTCTCTTTGAGGTTCCCGGTCGTCACTTATATTCCCTCTGTCTCGGTCGTCATTTGTGTCCCGGTCTGTAATTTCTCTTTGAGTGTTTTTTCTTTTTAGTTTTTTTTAGTTTTTTACCTTTTTTCTTTTTTCAGTTTTCTTTTTCTTCTTTATTTTTCAGCGTCACTATGAAGTATATATCGACTAACATTTGTTTTTTTAACTTAAATCTGGTAGGCATTGATGACCTTATCCAAGTCAAAATCCCAAACCCAATCAGCATCGCTATCATTTTCAGTTTTGATATGTTTTGACTCTCGCTGTCCAGGTGGATTTTCATCTAACTGCGCGGTTTTGCGTTCAAATACCGTTAATGACGCAACCGTCAAAGCAAAAATGACGACAATTAATTTCATGACGTCAGTCAACACAGAAACATGACGTCACCTGATCCACAGACAGACAGACAACTTATTTTTATATAGATAGATAGATAGATAGATATATAAAAATAAGTTGTCTGTCTGTGTGTCTGTCTGTCAGGTGACGTCATGTTTCTGTGTCGACTGACGTCATGAAGTTAGTTGTCGTCATTTTTGCTATGACGGTGACGTCATTAATGGTATTTAAGACATGCGTTCACGGAAAAATGTTTAATTGTAAAATGACTGAAGAACCTACAATGGCAACAGCCGAGGAAGCTGCTCAAAGAATCTATGCCAAAAAACTTGCTGCTGATAGAGAAAGTAAGAAAAGAAAGCGTGCCGAGGAATCACAAGAACAGCAAGAAAACAGACTTGCGGTTAAAGAACGCAAAACCGCGCAGTTAGATGAAAATCCACCTGGAAAGCGAGAGTCAAAACATATCAAAGCTGAAAATGATAGCGATGATGATTGGGTTTGGGATTTTGACTTGGATAAGGTCATCAATGCCTACCAGATTTAAGTTCAAAAACAAAGGTTCGGCGATATGTACTTCATAGTGACGCTGAAAAATAAAGAAGAAAAAAAAAACTGAAAAAATGTAAAAAACTAAAAAAAAAACTAAAAAGAAAAAACAATCAAAGATAAATTACAGACCGGGACACAAATGACGACCAACACAGAGGGAATATAAATGACGACCAGGAACCTCAAAGAAAAATTACAGACTGAGACACCCGGACACAAATCACGACCGGGAATATAAATGACGACCGGGACGCAGGGACACAACTACAACGGGGACGCCGGGGGCACAGGCGGGATGTATAATTGACGACTGAGACACAGGGATTGTTTGAATAGAAATTACAGACCGGGACACCGGGACACAAATGACGACCGGGACACTGGGAATATAAATGACGACCGGGACACTCAAAGAGAAAATACAAACTGGGACACCAGGACACAAATGACGACCGGGACACAGGGAATATAAATGCTATTTATATGCACAGACAATGGGACAGCGAAGAATGTTGTATATTCGCATGTTTTACGTAGTTAAAAATATATATTTATATCTATCTCTATTCACAGGTTGGACACAGGGACACAGCTACAATGGCGCGTAACTAATATGGCGCGTAACGACTTACACGCGCGGGGGGGGGCTTGGGGGGGGCGCGAAGTGCCCCACCAACTAGGTGTTGGTGTCCCTGTGTCCCCCAAGCCACCCCGCGCGCGTAAGTCGTTACGCGCCATTGTAGTTGTGTCCCTGTGTCCCACCTGTGAATATAGATAGATCTATATATATATATATATATATATATATATATATATATATATATATATATATATATATATATATATATATGTTTTTAACTACGTAAAACTTGCAAATATACAACATTTTTCGTTGTCCCATTGTCTGTACATATAAATAGATTGTCAGGTTTACCGACTTTTGAACATGCAACATATAATTGTCCATGGGAAAAACAATCCGTATTCAGATCTATACCTCATTATTCTAATGATTGCCCTTGAGCTTTGTTGATGGTGATTGCTAATCAAACATTCCCTGTGTCCCCATCGTCATTTATATATCCCCCTGTGCCCCCCGGCGTCCCCGTTGTAGTTGTGTCCCTTAGTCCCGGTCGTCATTTATAGTCGACAAACATGACGTCAGTCGACACACAAACATCACGTCAGTCGACACACACATCCCAGTCGTCATTTGTGTCCCGGTGTCCCAGTCTGTGATTTCTCTTTGAGTGTCCCGGTCGTCATTTATATTCCCTTTTTTTTAATTTTTATTTTTTTAGTTTTCTTTTTCTCCTTTATTTTTCAGTGTTTTTCCTTTTTTAGTTTTTTTTCTTTTTCAGTTTTTAGTTTTTTATTAGTTTTTAGTGTTTTTTTCTTTTTAGTTTTTTTGCTGTTTTTACCCTTTTTAGTTTTTTTAGTTTTTACATTTTTTTTTAGTTTTTTTTTAGTTTTTTAGCTTTTTTAGGTTTTTTAGTATTTTTTACCCGTTTTTTAGTTTTTTTCTTCTTTTGTATTAATGCTAAAGCCAAGGTTCGAACCTGGAACCTCTCGAACCTAGATCCTGGAACATAACGCTTTACCAACTCAGTTACTTCGGCTTGAATACATTTACCTTTTTTATTTTTTATTTTTTTTTTTTCGTTTTCTTTTTCTTCTTTATTTGTCAGTTTTTGTCCTTTTTGTAGTTTTTTCTTTCTTTTTCAGTTTTTATTTATTTTAGTTTTTTTATTATTTTTTAGTTTTTTCTTTTTAGTTTTTTGTAGTTTTTACCTTTATTTAGTTTTTTTTAGTTTTTTTTTTCTTTTTTAGTTTTTAGTTTTTTGCCCTTATTTTAGCTTTTTTTAGTTTTTTAGCTTTTTTAGTTTTTTTTAGTATTTTCTTTTTAGTTTTTTTGTAGTTTTTATCTTTTTTAGTTTTTTTCTTCTTTAAAGCCAAGGTTCGAACCTGGAACTTCTCGGACCTAGAACCTGGAACATAACGCTTTACCAACTGAGCTACTGTATTTGTATTTGTATCGGATTAACGACACTTCTTGACTACTAATGTCCCTGTGTCGGCCCTGTAGTGCATTCCTCCAGCATGGTTCGATCTCTGGGTCTCGTATTACCACGCTAAGGTCAAACCCACTGCGCCAACACAGGTAGTTATATAACTGAGCTACTTCGGTTTTTAAATTGGTATGTGATGAAATGATTCAGACGTCATGTCCTGCGGTGACGCAGTGGGTTTGACCTTAGCTTGGTAATACGGGACCCAGAGATCGAATCATGATGCAGCAATGTACTGCAGGACCGACGCAAGGACCTTAGTAGTCAAGAAGCGTCGTTAATCTGATACAATACAATACAGACGTCATATGCGGACAGTGACGTCACTCGACACACAGACACACAGACAACTTATTCATATATATGTAGAAGACAACTTATTTTTATATATATATAGATAAGGGTTACGATTAGAAGACAATCTATATATCTATCTATATATCTATATATATAAAAATAAGTTGTCTGTCTGTCTGTGTGTCTGTCTGTCAGGTGACGTCATGTTTCTGTGTCGACTGACGTCATGAAGTTAGTTGTCGTCATTTTTGCTTTGACGGTGACGTCATTAAAGATATTTAAGACATATATGTTCACGTAGAAATCTATTAATGTTTAAGTTTAAAATGACTGATAAACTTACAATGGCAAAAGCCGATGAAGATGCTCAAAGAGTCTATGCTAAAAAACTTGCTGCTGATAAAGAAAGTCAGAAAAGAAAGCGTACCGAGGAATCAAAAGAATAGCAAGGAAACAGGCTTGAGGCTAAAGAATGCAAAACCGTGCAGTTAGATGAAGGTCCACCTGGACAGCGAGAGTCAAAACATATCAAAACTGAAAATGATAGCGATGATGATTGGGTTTGGGATTTTGACTTGGATAAGGTCATCAATGCCTACCAGATTTTAGTTAAAAAAACAAAGGTTCGGCGATATGTATTTCATAGTGAAGCTGAAAAATAAAGAAAAAAAGAAAACTGAAAAAAGAACAAATGTAAAAAACTAAAAAATACTAAAAAGAAAAAACACTCAAAGAGAAGTTACAGACCGGGACACAAATGACGACCAGGACAGAGGGAATATAAATAACGACCGGGACACTCAAAGAGAAATTACAGACTGGGATACCGGGACACAAATGACGACCGGGACACAGGGAATATAAATGACGACCAGGACACAGGTATTTAAGAATATCGTTCAAAGACAAATTCTTAATTGTAAGAAAACCATTGAAAGAGAAATTTCTAATTGTAAAATGACTGAAGAACCTACAATGGCAACGGTACCACCATCGAAGTAGATAACCAGTGGGTTGCTCCATATTCCCCATTATTATCAAAAACATTTAATGCAAACATAAACGTTGAATAGTGTAACTCCGTAAAGGCAATCAAATACATATGTAAATACGTCAACAAAGGCAGTGACATGGCAGTTTTTGGCTTGCAGCCCGAAATCAAAGATTTCGACGAAATCGTACAATATCAGGCTGGAAGATACATAAGCAATAATGAAGCTGTTTGGCGAATTCTTTTATTTCCGATACATGAACGTAGTCCAGCTGTTGTTCACTTAGCGGTACATTTACAGAATGGTCAACGTGTTTATTTCTCGGAAACCAACGTGCAACAAAGAGCCCTGAATCCACCGGATACAAAATTAACAGCTTTTTTTCGCTTTGCAAAAATGATTCTTTTGCAAAAAAACTGCTGTATACTGAAGTGCCTTCGTATTACACGTGGAATACTAAAAATAAAGTATTTGAACGTCGAAAACAGGGTAAGTCAGTCGACGGCCAACCTACCATCTTCAAAGATACCACGATAGGAAGACTACACCGTTCACCCCAATCAACATGAATGCTTCTTTCTACGCCTGCTTTTGGTGAACGTACCCGGTCAGACATCCTTTGAGTATTTGAGAACTGTAAACGGTACTATACATGCCACTTACCGTAGTGCATGCCAAGCTCTGAATTTATTGGAGAATGACCAACACTGGGATAACTGCATCAATGACGCGTGCGAAACGTCAACCCCAAGTCAAATTCGTGCATTGTTTGGCATCATTTTAACAACTTGCTCTCCATCAGCTCCTACAGAGTTATGGGAAAAATATAAGTCAAAAATGTCCGAAGATATACTCCATCGAAAACAGTTAGAGACGTCAGATATGACTTTTGATTTTACATCAGAAATTTATAACTACACTTTAGTTATTATAGAAGATTTGTGCATACGTATGGCAAACAAACCTCTTCCTGACTTGGGAATGCCTTCACCTAAGCGTATCGCTGCTGTTTCGACATGTGTAGAATTGGATCGTGAACAAAGTTACAGTACGAGTGATGTATTGTCGTATGTACAAAATAACATTTCCAAGTTAACGTCGGAACAAAAAGACATTTATGATACGATAGACTCAATTTCAGGACCTGTACAACTACCTGCTGATTTCTGTAATTTAGTGACGTCCAAAAATAAATTGATTGAAAAAGTATTTCCGAATATTCTAAAAAATTATAAAAATAATAAATGGCTAAGTGAAAGAGCGATTCTCGCATCCAAAAATATAGACGTCCACGAAATCAACAATATTGTTTTGACCAAGATTCGAGACCAGGCAGTCCTTTACAAGTCAGTCGACACAGTTTTGGAACCAAATGAAGCGGTTAATTATCCATCTGAATTTTTAAATTCCATAGATCTTTCAGGGTTTCAGCCACACGTGCTACAACTAAAAATAGGCGTACCAATAATACTTTTAAGAAATATCAACCCACCAAAGCTTTGCAATGGCACGCGACTTGCCGTAAAAAAAAAAAACAATGGAAAACCTAATAGAGGCCACAATCTTGACAGGGCCTTTTGAGGGTGAGGCTGTTCTTATTCCTCGCATTCCCATGATTCCAACGGATCTGCCTTTTCAATTTAAAAGATTGCAATTCCCAATTCGATTAGCATTTGCAATCACCATTAACAAAGCTCAAGGTCAATCATTAGAAAAATGTGGTATAGATCTTAATACTGATTGTTTTTCCCATGGACAATTGTACGTTGCATGTTCGAGGGTCGGTAAACCTGACAATCTATTTATATGCAGCGACAATTGGACAGTGAAGAATGTTGTATATTCGCAAGTTTTACGCAGTTAATTTGTATTGTATCTATCTATCTATCTATCTATATAAAAACGAGTTGTGCGTATGCATGTTTGTTTGTTTGTAAAAAGAGCGTTTGCATATGACTTCATTATTAGTACATACGGCTTTGTATATGCACAGACAATGGGAAAGCCAAGAATGTTGTATATTCGCAATTTTTACACAGTTTAACTCCTGCAGACGAAATGAATGCTTGCCTGAAAAGTTCTAATTTATGGGCACACGTAAAAATATTAAAATTAACTACAAATATGCGTGTCCGATTGCAAAACGATGACTCTGATCAAACATTTTTAGATCAATTGCTGGCAATTGGAAACGGAAAGCTCCCAGTAGTGGGAAAGCCAAAAATGTTGTATATTCGCAATTTTTACGTAGTTTGAAACACATATATAAATCTATCTATATTCACAGGTGGGACACAGGGACACAACTACAATGGCGCGTAACTAATATGGCGCGTAATGACTTAAGCGCGCGGGGGGGCTTGGGGGGCGCGAAGCGCCCCACCAACTAGGTGTCTGGGTGGCGCGAAGCGCCACCCCAACAGCTAGTATATATATATATATAAATAAGTTGACTGTTTGTGTGTGTCGAGTGACGTCATGTTTGTCGACTGACGTCATTATAAGGATTGAGCTGTATGCATCATGAAGTTGTTTGTCGACTGACGTCATGTTTGTCAACTGATGAAATTACATACCGGGACACAAATGACGAACGGGACACAGGGAATATAAATGACGACCGGGAACCTCAAAGAGTAATTACAGACTGGGACACCCGGACACAAATCACGACTGGGACACAGGGAATATAAATGACGACCGGGACACAGGTACAAAACTACAACGGGGACGCCGGGGGAACAGGCAGGATATATAAATGACGACCAGGACACAGGCATTGTTCGAATAGAAATTACAGACCGAGACACCGGGACACAAATGACGACCGGGACACCGGGAATATAAATGACGACCGGGACACTCAAAGAGACAAAGCAGATGAAGGTATAAAAAAAAGAAAGGAACAGAAAATTATCATCAGAGAAATCAGAAGATAAAAGAAAAAGCCAGAGAGAAATTTTAAAGAGAGAAACTCTAAAGAGAGAAAAGCTAAAGATAGAAATTCTAAAGAGAGAAACAAAACTAAAAAGAGAAATAATACCCAGAAAGGTGGTAAAACAGAAAAAGAGAAAAATACAACATCTTATTCGTCTGAGAATGTTAAAAGTAAACAGCCAAATTATAAGAAGCCATCTAAAGATATTAGACCAAGCAAAATGAAATCTATAAAACAATCCAATTCAATTAACGATTTTAAAAAGAAAGATGAAGCTAGAAAAAGTAGCAAGACGGAGAAACCACCGAAAGATGACAAGAAAGGTAAAAATCTACTAGAAAGAATAAAACTAAGTAGAAGCAACTCAAGGAGCAGGGAAAGTGGCGAGAATTCATGAAAAGATGACAAAAAAAGTAAAAGGCTACTTGAAAGAATGAAACAAAGTAGGAGAAAATGAAGAGGTTGGGAAAAGGGTAAGAAATCATCAAACAATGACAGGAAAAGTAAAGGGCGACTTTAAAGAATGAAACTAGGTAGGAACTAATCAAGAAGTAGGGAAAGTAAAAAGAAATCATAGAAAGATGACAAGAAAAATAAAGTGCTACTTGGAAAAATGAAACCAACCTGGAGCAAATCAAGAAGTAAGGAAAGAGGCAAGTCCCTTGGAAGAACACATTTGGTCCCTGTCATTTTTCTGGCCTCTTCGTTCACCCTTTAAATCAACACTATACTCCCCCAGCTCATATTAATCATCCCTATTAATTGCTTTTTGCTTTTCTACAACCTTTTTTGGGTCATTTCTCCGACTTCTTCGTTCATTTTCTGAATCAATATACATTTTTTCCCTGTAATATCTCCGACTTCTTTGTTCACTTCTTGAAACCTCACTATATTCCTCCACATCATGTTCATCGTTATTATTAACTCCTTTTTTCATTCCTAAGACCCTCGTAGCTGATATGTTACTTGTAGCAAATTCACTTTGATTATTGTGCATCTCCTCAGAAGGTTGTTTGTTGGAGTCACTGTCTTCAGTGTCATTGTTCTTGTTAGCGTGTTTCTGTTCCTTTTGTGTTCTTTTCATTGAATTTTGTTGTGAACTTATTTTCAGCAAGTAGTAGTTTTTCAAATGTCCTGTTTCTGTTGTTGTTGGCATAGGGATAGTATCTTTTAGCTCGTAAGGATAGATGTGACTAGTATCTTCAATATAGAACGGAAATTTGTATTCATATTCGTCTTTTACGAAATCTCGCTCGTAGCTTGGTCTAAGAGAAAATAATGGCTGTGATTTGCGTTGATAGCTAGGAAATTGCGATAAAAAGGATGAAGATCCTTGGACCTGACGTGAAACTGGAAAGTTTTAACCCAGTCCAAGCAGCATAGATTTTTGTTCAAGCAATAGAGATTCAATGTTTTTACGCGCATCTTCAAGATACAGGAGAGACAAACTTTCATGCTTAGATTCTCATACATGACCGTCATAGCGTAAATTGCCTTAGCAACCTTTCGCTTCTCGTCTTTTCGTTCTTCCGTGGGGGACAGTTGCCCATTAGCGTAAAGAAACGAGAGACACCATTCATTGGCTAATAAGGTCAGTTTTAGTCAAAACTCATCAACTGCATATATTGACTTTCGACGGTACAGATTATAATTTTTTTCATATTCATTTACGTGCCATAGAAATATTTTCTCGTTTAAGATGTTTGGATGTTCACCCATGCAAAACTTATATCCTTTTTTCAAAGTTTCTGAGGCCTCAAATGCTGTGTCAATAAAGAAACATAGAAAATTACCATCTCTTATACATTCATAGATGTCTCCCATAATATCTGTGAAGTCAACTAAAGACGTCCATTCGGGTCTTCCCTCTTCTTCGGGGAGAACTTTTTTGTATATATGAAGGGCTACAGGACGCCACCGGGACACAAATGACGACTGGGACGTGTGTGTCGACTGACGTGATGTTTGTGTGTCGACTGACGTCATGTTTGTCGACTATAAATGACGACCGGGACTAAGGGACACAACTACAACGGGGATGCCGGAGGCACAGGGGGATATATAAATGACGAAAGGGGACACAGGGAATGTTTGATTAGCAATCACCATCAACAAAGCTCAAGGGCAATCATTAGAATAATGAGGTATAGATCTGAATACGGATTGTTTTTCCCATGGACAATTATATGTTGCATGTTCAAAAGTCGGTAAACCTGACAATGTATTTATATGTACAGACAATGGGACAACGAAGAATGTTGTATATTCGAAAGTTTTACGTAGTTAAAAACATATATATATATATATATATATATATATATATATATATATATATATATATATATATATATATATATATATATATATATATATATATATATATTCACAGGTGGGACACAGGGACACAACTACAATGGCGCGTAACGACTTACGCGCGCGGGGTGGCTTGGGGGGCGCGAAGCGCCCCCACCAACTAGGTGTTTGGGTGGCGCGAAGCGCCACCCCGACAGCTAGTATAATTATAATAACGTTATATACAAAGCCTTACATACTTATAATGACGTCAACTTATAATGAAGTCATATACAAACATACAAAATACATACATGGCGTCATAATGCTCAATCACTATATTGACGTCAGTCCTCACACATACATACATCTTATTTATCTACATATATATATATATATATATATATATATATATATATATATATATATATATATATATATATATATATATATATATATATATATATCTTGCAAGCCCTCATTAACTTTGCGTCAGATTTCTTGTTGCAGTAATTTGTTGGTAGATGAACAGTCATTATTGACATATTCAGATATGGTAACGCAAGAATATGATGACCTGTTCTGATCAATTTACAAGGTAAACGAGTCAAAATTGCGAGACTGCCGTAGAGGCGTCCACACGCTGCCGTTATTTTTGCCGTAGAGAAAAACAGAGCTATCCGACGAGATTTTGATCAATTCCCTTTTGTCTGCTGACGAAAAATCTTCTTGGAGGCAAATAATATCATATTCCTTGAGCAACTTGGTCAAAACAGGAATTTTATTAGAAACTTTTCCATTTACATCAAACAGTTCGTAAAACAAATTGTAATAAGGAGTTACCTCAATAGTAACCAAAACCCTAAAAAACAGAATTTTGATACCAATAGTTACATCAAAAGAATTGTATTTTTATGCTGATTTTAAATCTGTATAAGTTTTATCTAATTTAGTCTTACACATCAAAAGTTTCGAGCCAAGAAAATTTGCCCTATTTTAGAAAATAAAGGAAAATATCCCCCTAAAAGTCATAGAATCTTCACGTAAATCACACCATCAGATTCAGTATATCAGAGAACCCTACTCTAGAAGTTTCAAGCTCCTTTCTACAAAAGAGTGGAATTTTTTTTTATGCCAGAAGACAGATCACGGATGCATGTTTATTTGTTTTTATGGCACTTGGTATTAACCAAGTGGCATATAGCAGTCGCAAATTCAGTCGGTCTGTCTGTCTGTCGGTCCCGATTTTGCTACTTTAGGCACTTTCAGGTAAGCTAGGACGATAAAATTTGGCAGGCTTATCAAGGACTGGGCCAGATTAAATTAGAAATAGTCGTTTTCCCGATTTGACTATCTTGGGGGGATTGGGGGGCCGGTTAATTCACAAAAAATAGAAAAAATGAAGTATTTTTAACTTACGAACGGTTGATCAGATCTTAATGAAATTTGATGTTTATAAGGATATCGTGTCTCAGAGCTGCTATTTTAAATCTCGACTACTTCTGGTCGCATTGGGGGGGGGAGTCGGGAGGGGGAAACCTAAAATCTTGGAAAATATTAAGAGTGGAGGGATCGGGATGATACTTCGTGGGAAAAATAAGCACAAGTCCTAGATGCATGATTGACATAACCGGAACGGATCCGCTCTCTTTGGGGTAGTTGGGGGGGGGGGGGCTAATTCTGAAAAATTAGAAAATCGGATGATCAGATCTCAATAAAATTTGACATTTAGAAGGATATCGTGTCTCAAAGGTCTTATTTTAAATCCTGACCAGATCTGGTGACATTGGGGGGAGTTGGGGGGGGGGCTAAAATCATGGATTACGCTTAGATTGGGGAGATCGGGATGAAACTTGGTGGTAAAAATAAGCAGGAGTCTTAGATACGTGATTGACATAATTGGAATGGGTCCGCTCTAATGGGGGGGGGGGGTTAATACTGAAAAATTAGAAAAAATGACGTATTTTTAACTTTCGAAGGAGTGATCGGATCTTCATAAAACTTCATATTAAGAAGAGCCTCGTAACTCGGATCTTTTATTTTAAATCTCAACCGGATCCAGGGTTATTGGGTGGGCAATTGGGGGGGGGAGGTGGACCGGAAATCTTAGAAAATACTCAAAGTGGAAAAATCAGGATGAAACTGGATGGGAAGAATAAAAACCTGTCTAAGATACGTGACTGACGTAACCTGCTCTCTTTGGATCTGCTCTCTTTGGTGGAGTTTGGGGGGGAGGATAATTCGGAAAAATGAGTTATTTGTAACCTGCGAAAGGGTGACCAGATCCTAATGAAATTTGATAGTTAGAAGGAATTTATGTCTCAGAGCCCTTATTTCAAATCCCAATCAGATCTGTTGACATTGGGGGGAGTTGGAGGGGGAAATCTTTGAAAATGCTTGTAGTGGAGGAATCGGGATGAAGCTTGGTTGATACAATAAGCCTATGTCCTTGATACGTGATTGACATAACCGTACTGGATTTGCATTCTGTGAGGGAGTTGGGGGGAGAGGTTTGGTGATTTGGCGAGTTTGGTTCTTCTGGGCGTGCTAGGACGATGAAAATTGGTAGGTGTGTCAGGGAGCTGCACAAAATGACTTGATAAAGTCGTTTTCCCAGATTCGACCATCTGGGACTAAACTAAAGGGGGAGGAAAAATTAGAAAAAAAGGTATTTATAACTTACGAGTGGGTGATCGGATCTTAATGAATTTTGATATTTAGAAGGACATTGTGACTCAGAGCTCTTAATTTAAATCCTGACCGTCATTGAACCTCTGATTTTTTCTTTGAAATCAATCTATTTATGCTTAGAATTTTGTTAGAGCTCATACCATATGAGCTCTTGGCTCTTAGATCTTGTTTTTTTGTAGTTTTTTTTCCAGGGATGATCGTATCGACCCAGTGGTCCTAGAATGTCGCAAGAGGGCTCACTGTAACGGAAACTAAAAGATATACTGCCCTTTTTAAGTGACCAACAAAATTGAAGGGCGCCTAGGTCCCTAGGGAGGATTTTTCCATGAAGGAATTTATTATAAGGGAAGAGAATTTTCTAGTATTATTTATAAAAACAATGAGAAAATAAATAAAATGAAATATGAGATATTTGAAATAGAATGAAATATGTACATGTTTCTTTTTGATCTTTCTTAGGACCTCTTCCATGTTGTATTACTCAGGCCGCATCATAAACATACATCTAGTCTATGTGGGTCTTAGCAAGGATAGCTCTGAATCTAGAACTGAGTAGATTCTTAATAGACTCCCCCCTCTCGCTTTTGCTCAGGAGCTGATATTTCTTTATAAAATGAAAAATCCCGATCAGATCTGTTGACATTGGGGGGAGTTGGAGGGGAAAATCTTGGAAAACGCTTGTAGTGGAGGAATCGGGATGAGGCTTGGTTGATAGAATAAGCCTATGTCCTTGATACGTGATTTACTAACTATACTTGATTTGCTCTCTTTGAGGGAGTTGGGGGGAGGGGTTTCGGTCAATCTATTTAAATCAACCTATTTATGCTTTGAATTTTGTTAGAGCTCATACCATATGAGCTCTTGGCTCTTAGCTCTTGTTTTTTTTGTAGTTTTTTTCTTCCAGGGATGATCGTATCGACTCAGTGGTCCTAGAATGTCGCAAGAGGGCTCACTCAAACGGAAATTAAACGATATACTGCCCTTTTTAAGTGACCAAAAATTGGAGGGCAACTAGGTCCCCTCCCATGCTCAATTTCTCCCAAAGTCACTGGCTCAAAATTTTGAAATAGCCATTTTGTTCAGCATAGTAAAAATACGTAATATTTACGTCTTTGGGGACGACTTAATCCCCCACAACCCTGGGAAGGAGCTGCAAGTCTCTAACTTGGACCATTGTTTACATATAGTAATGGTTATGGGGAAGTGTACAGACGTTTTCAGGGGGACTTTTTCGTATTTTTGGGTGGGAGTAGGTCTGGGAGATAAAGGTTACGTGGGACGATTTTTCCTTGGAGGAATTTATCATAAGGGAAGAGAATTTTCATGTTGGGGGTGCAGGATTTTCTAGTATTATTTATAAAAACAATGAGAAAATAAATAATAAAAAGTGTTTTCAACTGGAAGTAAGAAGCAGCATTAAAACTTAAAACGAACAGAAATTATTACTTAAAGAAGGGGGATAGTCGCTTCTTTAATACCTAGCTCTCTACGATAAAATATTTGCAGTAATTTCAACTATTTATTCTACGGCTTTTCTGATTCAGGGTCATTCTTAAAGAATTCGGACAAAATTCTTCATGTATGGTGAGCAAAAATTGAAACTTACATCAACTCAAAAATGTTCAGAATTTAAATATAAAAAAATAAGTAAGTTTTTTCATTTGCAAATAAGGAGCGACATTAAATCTTAAAACGAACAGAAATTATTTTGTATATGAAACAGGCTATCCCCTCCTCAACACCTCGCTTTTTACGCTAAAGTTTTTATTGTTTTAAAAAGTAGAGTTTTGAGAAAGAGTCCAACACTAGCGTAAAGAGTGAGGTGTACAAGAGGGGACAGCCCTCTTGCTTATGGAATAATTTCTTTTCGTTTTAAGTTTTCATGTCGCTCCTTACTCGCATCAAAAAATACTTGTTTTTTATTATTATTTAATTTTCCATGATAGAATCGAAGTTTGGTCGCAGCGTTATTTCGAAATCTGTTTTAGCAGAGATTTAGCTATGGGACACTTGTAGCTATAGTGGGGATGATCAGTAGACTTACATAGTGCACATTTTGTCGGTCTAGAACAGAGATCATCTTTAGAATTAGAGTGTCCTCCTTCGCTGCAAATTTAACTAAAACAAGATAGCTTGCACGTGCCAAAAATATGCTCATAGGCTTGACATTTGTAACACCTTGGAGGAAGAAACAAAAATTCTGAAAGCTGGATTTTCTCGAAAGCAACCGCTTGTGGATGTACAACCATATTCATTAGATCACTTTTTGACTCGAACTGTAACTAGAACAAACGGGAGTGACCAATTTGCTCGGTAATAATGCATTTTGAACTTAGCGATCGTGTATCATCTTCTCAAAAGTAAACTGGGATTCCTCTGATGATTCCTAAGTAGGCACTGCTTTTAGTCTTGGCCTCGACGTTCAGGGTACTGCTCGTGAGTTCCCTTACCACAACTACTGCATCAGCTTTTAAAGCAGTGAGGACATGCCAGTTTACTATATTCGACTTTAGCTCTACAATTTTATCACAAGTATTCCTACACACCTTCTTCAAAAAATTCCTTTCTAAGACCGGGCTTGTCTAGGTTATGAGGAGGCTTTTCACTATAACTGCATACGATGGCTTAAGGTCATCTATATTAGGGGCCAGGAAGGGCATATTGGAATTTTCACGATTCATAAAGACATCTAACTGGTTGTAGATCTGGGTCATTTGTCTAGTAAGAACGGCAGACATTATCAGTCCTACTCCTTTTAATATTTGCTCGTCTTGACTTTGAGTAGTATATCTAATGTAATTTTTGGATCGTTTTGGGTTTTATTTATTTATTAATGGTGATATGTGGTAGTTTTACACTTGGAAGATAAGAAAAACTAGCTTGTAAAATTTGAAAACGCTTTCGTCTGCAAAAACTTAAACAATAAGAATTTGTTGGTTCTCATAGCCAACTTTGCTTTCAAAAAAGATGAACTTTCCTAAAATTTTTGTGCTCATATGTTTTTAGCTTAAGTGTGATGAATTTTCACCCATATTTTGTTGATAGTTTCTTAAACCAAATCGACCTGCCTTAACGTAAACAAAGAAAACGATCAAAAATGGGGGTTATAACCGGCCAAATGAAAATTCTGAAGAAAACATTGAAAGCGAACGTTTCAAGAGAACGACCGCTTCTTTTTTTCAGCGCGAACAATATAATATGATCAAGGAAAAAGCAAAAACCATAAAACAAACGCGGTAAGTACAACAAAACTAATGAAGAAAACCGCCAAAAAATTAAATAAAAGACCAAAAATTATAAGAATTGAAATCTAATACCTAGCAACAATAAAGTGAATGATTCGCCAATATATGCGATTTGCAAAAAATCCTAAAATTAATTCACTCAAACAAACGAATCAGCAATTGAATAAATTTGAGAACTAGGTCACCTGATTTCTGATTTTAACCATTGCATTTTATGTGCACCTCTTTTAGACTCTTTTTCAATGGTTTTCTTGTACTTTCCGCGTTTGTTTTTTGGTTTTGTGTTTTCCTTTATCATATTATTTTGTTTGTGCTGAAGAAGAGAGGCGGTTGATCTCAAGAAATATTAGCTTTCTGTGTTTTCTTCAGTATTTTCATTGGGTCTTTAAAACCCCCCATTTTTGATCGTTTTCTTTTTAACATATTTTATTTTGTTAATTTAAGTTTTTAACATAATTATGGTGTGTTCTTTTAATTCCTCTTTATTTCTTTCCTAAAGACTTATAGACGAAACTAAAAAAAAAATCAAATGAAATTATCAAATTTAGAAAACTCAATTTTCCGCGGTGGAGGGGGGAGGTAACCGCCAAGAATCGTCTAATGATGACTGTAAGTTTGGCACTTTATTTGTGATCGTTTAGAGTGCTTATTAACCCAACCTCCATTAAGACCACCTGCCATTCCTTTGCTCACTTATTGCCGCTGGGAATCCCCTTGTTGAAGAGAATTGAATCAAATGCTTATAAAATTTGGTATTTCGCACCTTATAGAGTAATGGCTAACCCAAAGGCTAAGTTGGCTGAAACTGGAGTTCAACTTTCACATTCAAAAACTTTGGACTTGTATTCACAGTTTTACCCTCAGATCTTATCTCTAACATTACATAGAATTGTAAAAGTAAAAATTGTATTGAAATATTCTGTGCTACAAATTTTTTTTACAAGTTAGATATGATTTTTGCCCCTAAAATATTCAGGGTTGAAAGTCAGAGTCTGTCTTTTAAAAATAACAGTTGAAAACTCGATAAAATTGGAACTTATATTCATAATTTACCGATTCCACAGCCATAGTAGTTTTATTTGAAGTATAAAAAATATCAAAATAAGTTCCTTGCTTTACTATTCTAGAGCCCACTTATCAACGTATTAAACTTTCAATTCGCCATACAAAAACTGACATCCGGAGACTCAACCATTTCTAGTCCTCTTCTTCAAGTTTTATTTTCTATAATTCTCTAAAATAATGACCAACTATTTTGTATCACTGAAGGAGGGAAACTTTAAAACCGCTCAAAAAAGTTTGCCATGGTTTGGTGGAGAATAGAGATGAGTATAAGTGGTTGATTCACCAGCAAGGGGTAAATAAAATCTAGGCTAGTTATTCTGCTTAATTAAGAAGGAGAAAGTACAATGACAGTTTTTTTAGCACAATAATAGGTTAATTGAACAGATTGCCTAAAAATGACTAGTGGCGGTTGTAGTCTTCCTTGCACCCGGGTCAGAATTATGATCTTAACCCGATCACCCATTCTAATTGCTCCTTTAAAGTAATGATCTGGTCTTTATTTATTTACTTATTTTATCACTTCTTTACATGTCTTTTATCTCTAATCGATTATCGTCCTTTTTCTTTTCTAGGCTAAGCAGTACCTGAGCAGTAAATTTTGCAGTAAAAACTGTGTAAGCCTGTACACTGTTGCCATCTTTTTGTGTGATAGCCTTAATTTTCACAGAGAAAGGCGTTTCAACAGACCAGGTTTCTTGTAATGTTAAAGTCAAAATAAAAATCAAGGGCTTTCAATCTTAAATTCGTTTTATTCTCTGTAAAATTCTTGTTTGTGCCTCTTTTCTTCTTTTTCACATTTTAAAAGAAATTGAGCCCTTAACATTTTTGCTCATCCTTTGCTAAACGAATTTACTGCTCATCCCAGCTCTTCTGCTCTTCCTGAAGTCTACTCAACCAAGAAATTGCATCCTGAGTCATCCCGAGTCAAGAAAATAAATTGAAAAATTTAAAATATACTGATTTTGCTGATTTAAAATATATAAGTTACATCATTTATGTATTTATTATTGTTTTAAAAAGTAGAGTTGTAACAAAGAGTCAAACTTTAGCGTAAAGAGCGGGGTGTTGAGGAGGGAACCACCCTTTTAATATACGGAATAATTTCTGTTCATTTTAAGTTTTAATGTCGCTCCTTACTTGCAGTAAAAAAAAAAACTTTTTTTTGTAATTACTTAAGGTACCCTGATTAAAAGGTTGATTCAGCAAAGGTTGAAGCTCATGTAGTAATTAACGTGTATATGCCTACAAATTATAACAAGAACAATCTGATTGCCGATTTGCGTCTGTGTGCAAGCTTTTTGTCAGGTTTCTTAAAAAAGTGGCCCAAGAAGGATAACTTCATATATTGAGCTAATTTCCTCAACTTTAACTTAAATCATGTTGTTGCTTCGTTTGTCAGTCACAAGATGAAAGTTTTTAAAGAATGATTCTAGTCGGACCTCCTTCCTATCTCTAATTTCTTTTACTCATCCCCACCTATTACTCAAAATGTAGAATCGAGTTTGTTTTCCTACCGAAGTTTTTAATTTGAAGACTGTTCTTTATTACTACAGTTCCAGCAAGCAGTACAGGTAAATCAGTCCTCTTAAGATTTTTATAGCTATCTATAAAATCTATTGCACTGTCCATGATTTGGCACTTTTTCAGTATCAGGTGGTGTTGTTGAGGTAACAGATATTTTAAATAATTCTCCGTGTTTGACTATGAAAAAGAACCCAGCATCAAAAACTACCCCAATCAACGCTTAAAATCAATTGTGTAAGATTGTTATCGTAACTACGATTGGTCACGACTTTCAAATCAGATAGGCAGCTGAATATAATACGGGGTAACAAGATGGCCACCGCAAATGTATGACAAGAAAATCTTTTTCAAGAAAACCGAAACGTTTTACTACCCTTTTTAATTGACCAATAATATTGGTGGGCAACTAGGCAACCTCCCTGCCAAATTTTGTTTTCCAAAATGCTGCGATAAATTTTTTGAGATAGCCATTTTCTTCATCCTAGTTGAAAGGCCCAAAAACTATGCCCTTGAGTATAACATGTCCCGCCCCTCCACAGCCCCTGGGTAAAGGTGTTCAAGTTATAAAATGTATCTATTGTTTACCAACAGTAGTTGCTATTAAGATGCATGCATAAATTTTCGGGGGGAGGGGGAATTTTCTGCGGGGGGTTTTTCCACGGGGGAATTTTCTATGGGGTTGAAGTTTCCAGGGAGTGAACTTGTCAAGGGAAATTATAGACTATGGAAATTTGCCAGAATTCTTATACAAAATTCTTTTTATATTTATTGCTTTCTTTTTCCCGTCTCAATCCTAAGCGTCGAGTGGTTAAGAGTAATTGTTTAGGGTAGATTTTAACCGGGATTGAATTATATAGAAGATATTTCTATGGTAAGGGGGGTTCCGTCTGTGGAGGTGGGATCAGATTTCCTGGAATAATCTACCAAGTCTAAATCTTTTGTCGGGTTATATTCAAGGGGGAGCAGGGGAATACTAGTTTATACAAACTCGCGGCTCTTGGACAAGGGTAGGGGATGGGAAATGAGAATGAATTCTAAAATATTTAAAAACTTGTTACTGAGCGTTATTTAATTGCCATAAATTTATTTAATGGCAAGGGGGACTGAAATTCAAAAGAAACTGGATTAACTATGTCGAAAGAAAAGACCACAATGACCAGTGTCACTCTCCTCAAGAATGTGAAAAATATAATGCATAACATGTTTTAACTAAAGTTAGCAATAATACAAGAAAAATTTCGCCCCTCCCCTGCCCTGAAAATTCATGCGAATGCCATAAGGAGTAGGTAAATGAAAACTAAGCATTATTCTTGGATTTCCGAAATTGAGTACGTTCAGACTTTTATTCTTAATATACTTAATTAAGTATATACTTAATAATTATATAAAAAGGAATCTACTAAATAAAGCAAAAGCAAGATTCCTTGATGAAAAGTTATTTATGAAATGAAAATATTTTAATTTATTTTAATATTTTATTAAATATTTTTTTTTAAATATTTTACTATATTTTTTCTATATTATTATCATGAAAAGAGAAATCACCAATGCAACAGCACAAAAAAGAGAGAGACAGAAGGAGAAAAGGAAGACTGTTTTCCTAAATTAGTGATGAATATAGACCAGCACTTGAATGAGGCCTTAACCCTACTCATCCATACAATCACATAGGTCAAACAGCATAGTCACACACAATCAACCATAAAGAATAATCCATGGACAGGCAGTCATGTCGTCAATAAGTATAAGTCGTCATTTACCAAACAATAGACAAATAATTCAGAGACAACACCCAACACAAGGGCTCATTAGGAGAATACACTGGCCTATATAGGGTTTCGCCACTCTCTACCCAGTTACCCACTTCTCTACCCAGCACAGTGTTGTGGCTACCACAGAATATCCATGGCATCAAATAGGTAATAAGCTTACCTAAGCTATGGATGTCAGGTGATTGATTTTTCTTCTAACGATAATTTCGACAGGACCTGTGCCTGTCATCGTCAGGTTAATTCAAATTTCTTGCCAGAAAGTAAAATCACTAAATAAATAAAACTGTTATATCAACTTGAAGAAAAGAGTGACTTACAGAGAATTTAGCCGGCTACACAGCCTACATACAATTCAGACTAGGATTAGGAAGGTAGAATGAGATTCACTTACGACGCAAATGAATGTTATATTTGGATTGAGTATGATACTTTGATTCTAAAGGTAGGTATGCTTCTTAGCTATCTCATTAATAAGTTAATCGGAAAAATTACGTGTATATTAGCTTGCTTTGTTTGATTTAGGCCTGCAGTAATAGGCTACTTTCCATGATGGCAAAAAGTGCATCTTCTAGAGTCCTACCAAAGTAAGATTTGGTTTTGCTACTTTTACTTTGACATAAATGCAAAAATTCATGTCGATTTTTGGACAGTTATTGGATGGGGACTACATGCGACTACAAACGACTACAAAAAACGCGACTACATGCAGGATTTTTATTACACAAATCGATGTGCTTAGATAGCTTTGCACATAAATCACACAACACTAGATAGCTCTGTTAATACAAATTATTCGGGAACAGAATTTCTTTCGTTTTCAAGATGTTCTTTTGTCGAAGGGTTACCTTTTTTTTACAAGTTATTTTTGCGATTAGACAGCCACCAATTATTCGGCAATAGACATGCAAATAATTTTATCTGCTTAAATAAAAAGAAATAGTAACCATTTTAGCCGTAATCCAAAACCGGTTCTAGGAGATTCACTGTGCAATTTTTTATATTAGCGACTTCTATAATGAGATCCACTATTGTGCTGTCACAGTAATTGCAGCCTGATTATTTATGAGGTATTTTAGCACCAAGTTAATTGAAAACTGATCACTTTCTAAGACAGAATAGTTGACACAATTTCACAAGTCCACAAGCATTAATAAATACAGCGAAGCATTTCGGTACAAATCAACCACTGACTCAAAATATGAGAGGTAATCAGGCTTGTTAGTAGAGTCCGGAGCAACTCTAACCCTGAAGCTAGCAGTATAGCTTTTAGTTATTCATGAATTTAGGCATCAATGTATATTTTATGCTGGTCATATTTGCAATGTTGCGTACTGCTGAGAGTGCGGATGAATCAAACAGCAAGAAGTCTAGCCCTTTTTACCATTTTCGAAA
This sequence comes from Artemia franciscana, assembly GCF_032884065.1. NCBI lineage: Eukaryota > Metazoa > Arthropoda > Branchiopoda > Anostraca > Artemiidae > Artemia > Artemia franciscana. The sequence goes on along the minus strand of NC_088866.1, from coordinate 40,717,214 downwards.
TGGATGTCTCTGCCTATGGAATTTATTCAAAGCTCTCCATCAACAGAATCAGTAAATTGTTTCTTTAAAGATTCACCAAAATGAAATTGCGGAGGACTTCTTTCCTCTACTGCCTAAAATACTGTTTTATGCGGGATATTACGCAACAGGGGAGCCCCCTCTTGAAATCTCAGTGGCGGTTCGGGCCTCTTTTGTGCACAGGGTAAAATATTGATTAGCACCCACTCTTTCTCCCAAAATTCGCAGGCCAAACTTAAACAACATTTTGTATTTATTAAAAAAAGATTGTCAACTTGATTTTATTAATTGAAAAATTCAAAATTACATAATGATTATTACTATTAGATTATTTATTTGAAATTTTACGCCCCTAAAATTTCTGCACCCAGGGAAGTTTTTTTTTTACTTCTTTAAGGGAACTTGGTATCAGCTGGGAAAGATAGAAATGTATGGCCAAGGTGAGTATGATCGTGCTCGTAAAGTTGGAAATGTAGTTGAGGTTTTGATTGAGTGTCTCTGTGGGATCTTTTGTATTTATATATTTTCAAGGGTCAGCTCTTCTTCTGTTCGGAGATCTCTTTGAAGATCCTCAATTTTTTTGTCCTTTTGTGAAATTTATTCCTCAAATGGAATTGCGAATGTCTGTTATTAGCAATTTTTTTTTCCGACAATTAAATTTGTCGTTGAATAAGTATACTATTCGGACATCCAAATAATTCTTTGGGAGGGAGAGGGTGGGTGGGGCAGTGCTTGTTCTCGCATCTCTTGTGGCTGCGGCAAAATTTTGATTAGTGCAAACTAAATTTTGACAGAATTTTCATTTTATTAACAAAATATTTTAAATTTATTAATTGATTAAAAAATTTTTGTATTGTTTAACTTATTTAAATTACTATTAATTACTCTAATTTAATTATCATTTTTATTTATTTTCGTTTTTCTAAATAATTAGTAATGTATTAATCATTTCGATTTATGAACTGTGCCGTCTACGAAATATACAAAAAAGGACTACGTTACTGTAACCGTTACATGAATGATTTAAAGTTTTGTGTCGCTAAAATTTCTGCACAAGGGACAAGTGCCCCCTCTGTCCCTCCCCAAAAACCACCTCTGGACAGAGGTAGGGAGGAAGAGGGGCATGGAGAGGGCGAGGTCATAAGATTTTTATGCAAGAAGAAGATGAAAAGAAAATAATTTAATTAACTGTTTTTGTTTCTGATTACTTTGTCTCCCTCTTTGATTTTTGCCCTTCTTTTTTTTCTTTCCTTCTGAATTACAGTAATTATTGACTGAAAAATACATACAGCAGTTTTTTAAGATAAATTTACTTTTAGATGGCACAATTAACTTAAATGAACCCTCACAGAAAATCAGAAAACGAAGGACAAGAAGGAAAAAAAAAATTTTCTATTAAATAATTTCCTATTTCATCAGAAGAAGAAGACGATACAAACGAAATAAAGGAAGACATTTCAACGGGACCGGGTAAGTTTCTTTGTTAAGTTTTCTGCTTTGAAGCAAGAGTTGTTAACTCATACCCTTTGGCAGGCCGTGCCCGGGATTTATTTTGGGGAGGGGGTAAAAAAAACATCAAAAATTCGATTATCTTCATTTTTACGCGGATACCGATAAGTGAAGTCGAGACATCAATTTTCGGGATGAAATTGATGCGACTGCTGAAATTTAGTAGTTCGAGTCTTTTCTGCTTGATAAAAAAACTACTTTAAAAAATGCTATAAAAAGTGGAAAAAAAAACAAGGCACATTTGCACTTTCCCCAAGCTCTTTTAAAATTTGCCTCATGCAACGCACCAACTTTTAGACTACCAAAGGTTAAACATACAACATAATGTTTTGATTGCAAGGTTGATTAAATCTTTAAATTTCCTGAGTTTCACTTTATTACAATCTTTACAGTTGGGGGAGGGGGGAGGGCAAAAATTTATTGTTCAAAATCTTTGGGGCAATGTTTGCTTTTTCAAGAAAAACTACAAAAACATCTTAAGGTTCAGTGGGGGGGATCCGGAAAGGCCCTTTTCTTTTTTCTTACGGTTACTGCTTATATTTAGACATTTTGTGACATTTTAGGCTACGTGAGGATCTTTGCGTAGTTGGTAGTTTGATGATTGACAGCCGTTCTACTGCTACCACTACTAACAACTCACTGCGGTACCGAGTCACCTGAGGCCAACACAGATACGCACGCTACTCCCCCTTCCCAACCTATTCAAAGCTTCCCTCTTCACCCTGGTAGTTCCTTCTTTATGATATCCTCCCACCCCAAGCGCAGGCGACCTGCTTTCTGTTTAACCCTAGACGGTTGGCTAAAAAGGACAATCTTCGGCAATCTGTCATCCTTCATCCGCAAAACGTGACCTTGCCATCTCAACCTTTCATCATAGCCTTAGAAAGTAGGATTGAACCACAATTTTCGTGTTGCCTACTGTTTGAAATACGGTCTGTCAGCTGGGTACCCATATTATATTATATTATTATATATTATTATATATTTAATTTTAAATATATTTTTATAAATATTTTAATATTGAAAGTTATTTGATGAAAAGTATATTTGCTGAATGTGCAATGCTGGTAACAACTTCAAAACACGTTTATATTCATTTTATTTATTTTTTACGACTCAGATGAATATTATTTGGGGTGGGGGAGTCCTTACCCATTAGACCTCTCCCTCTGATAATGCCTTTGTTGTAGGATATACCGAAAAAATCATCCCAGTTTTAAGATTTTAGAGAGTGTTCTAAACTAAGACAATTTATTGTTTTTTTTTTCCTTTGAGATCGAAGACCGGTGTAACAAAAATATCTTATGTTTTCATTTCGCATTTTGCTTAATTAAGAAAAGTTTTTAAAATTAGAAATAAAATAAAATATAGCCTAATCAGGCTATTGTGAAGAAGCATTTTCTTGGAGGAGGAGGGGTTAATTCTAGGAGGAGGGGATGAACAAATACTGAGTTATTAGAAACCTTCACTTGAGCGGTTATATGCTGATCTATAAGAAACTTTTGAATCAACTTATCGTAAGAAAATATGTTTGTTTACTTGTCCTCTTTTCTTCCTTGCATTAGTGGCAACCATTTTACTCCCCAAACTGGTCTTACGACGTTATTCCATTTCACCGCCAGCATAAAGAATGATTCTGTTAATTCTTCATTCTCATCGTTATCAGCAAATGCACGATTTTGAACTGTTTCCAGTTTATGAAAAACTTAAAAAAGAGGAAAGTTCAATTTGTGTCAGCAAATAAAATTTTATGAACGCCATCCTAAAATCTAGTTGATAAAATCCTAAAGTAAATGTTAATATGTAATGAAGTAAAAGTTGTATTCCTTTGTTTTTGTTTTTTCTTCTTTTTTGTTTGTTTTTTCCAGCAGGGGAAAAAATAAAATCCACTATTGCTGAAAAGCCATAACTTCCTATGTGTGGGCAATCTGATTTTTAATTTAGCCTATGTACTATGTACTTAATTAGGCAAAGCTATCTTATTAGCCAGAATAGACGATTTAAAAGTTCTATTTTATTCGCGAAATCATAACCTGGTTCTAAAAATGATTTGAACTTTGCTTAAGATTCTTTTTATGTGAAGAGGCTGAAACTTAAGTCTCCGTTTCTCTAAATACTGCACTAGCAAAGTAAATCTAAAAAAAAAAAAAAAATAGCTGACATCGCTACTTTGTTCTACTGTAATCTCCTTTCTTAATTTTGTCTCTGGAAACGAAAATCAAAAGTGCTATTTAGATTTTCCCCAGAAAATTCTAAATTTAATGGTCTACATTGTTTTTCTCCTCTTAAAATTGGCATATTGATATTTCTGGCCATAAAAATGTCCCAAACCATGCCCATATATTATGTTATATATATATTTATATATATATATATATATATATATATATATATATATATATATATATATATATATATATATATATATATATATATATATATATATATATATATATATATATATATATATATATATATATATATATATATATATATATATATATATATATATATATATATATATATATATATATATACAACACAGAAGTTTGTTACGTAAGCTAACTCGTAAGTTACGTATATCTTTTACTAATAAAAACGTTCGTAACTCCTTACTTTCAGTTAAAAAAACTTGTTTTTTTGTTTAATGCTATAAAACCTAGTCTTAATTGTTTTAATAAGGGTTGTAACTTCTAATCACCTTGGGAAGCCTATTCATAAATTCTGCAGGGCAGATTTTGCTGTGTCTTAATTCATGTGTAAGAAGATTAGAAGAGATCATATCTTACTTTCCTTTATTTGCCTTTTATTTTCCTTTATTATTCCTTTTATTGAAAAGTGTTATATAGGTGTTACAGAGTCTGCTGTTGAATAGCTGGTATATTGTAAATAATAGCGATATTTCCCCTTTTGATTTTGAAAGAAGAATTTTGGACTTTTTTGAATGTTCGAACAATAGTAGAATACTCGAATTGGTTGATATTTTACTCCATAAAGGTAATGCTATTCTAAATACTATGTTTTTGTTTTCTAATATTGGTTCCATAAAAATGTATCATTTAGTAACCTCAACTTTAAGCAGGATTTTCTGGCCACGGGGAAATGTCCAAGCTGCGTTTTTTGTTCTGTTTTTTTACTTTTTTGTTTCCTCTCCAATACAAATCATTCTATATATGCCCATTACGCGTATACAGGAAGCATTTGATGGTGTATTTTGCCCTGATGTCTTTGCCCAACGGCCTTGACGGATGATCATTCACTTTTTTCATATATGTTTATTTTTTTTATATTTGTTTATGTCTCATATATGTAATAAAAACATGAGAATACAAAAGTTTGTTACGTAAGCTAATTTATAAGTTACGTGTATCTTTTACTAACAAAAACATTCGCAAAAAATTAAAAGTTCTAGTTTATTTTTTAAGTTAAAAAATCGGAGGGCAACTAGGCTTCCTCCCCCACTCCTTTTTTCTCAAAATCATTCGATCAAAACTATGAGAAAGCCATTTGGCCAAAAAAAAAAGCAAATTTGGTTTTAATTAATGTTCTGGAGTATTCAGCTCCGTTTTCTTGAAAAATAGCTCTTAAAAATAAAACATTGCAGACTATTATTTACTAAAGAAAATACTATGCCAAATAAATTGATATCTTTTAGGGTTATTGATAGTCTTCACCCATGTTAAAATTTAGGTAAAATATGCACGTGTGAAACAAATGTTGTAAGATTCTACGCAAAAAGTATTGCAAAAAATATCGTGACATCTCTCGTTTGTCAAAGCTCCATTTTTTTAATTGTAACATCTAATAAAAGGAGTATATTAGTCCTACAAAGCCCTTATATCCTATAGTCATTATATAATGTCTAATCCAAAAGTCGTAATTATGATGTGGATGCAGTTATACTGATCATAAAGCAAGTCCGTACAAGTCGGACATAACGTACCACACTTCTTCCCCGGCTCTGGGGGGTTGTGTTGACCCTGGAGTTTTCTTTATCTAATGTTTGAACTAAATTTATTTGTCATCGGATCGCTTTTGACTTTTAAAAAGGGACTAGAATTTGAATTTCTAGTCATTTGAGATGCCCTCTGATCACTTGACTCTTAAAAAGGGACATGAAAAGGGAAAGGGAATAATTTTTAATTTCAAATCAAGTGAGCCCACTCTGAAGTTCATACGAAGTTCCACTCTTGAAGCCCCCCAGGTACAACTTACATCGCCTGTCCCAGGCTCTGAGGAGTTTTGTCTACCCTGGAGTTTTGTTATGTGATTTTTTAACTAATTTTAACAAAATGGTTATCTCAAAAAAATATTTTGGTTGGGTTTGGGGAGAAGAGGGTGTTGAAGGTTTAGTTGCCATCTAATGTCTTTTGACTCTTAAAAATTAAACGAGAACTTTTCATTTCCTATCAAATGAGCCCCCTCTGAAGTTTCTACGAGCACCCCTTCCATAAGATCCGTATATGTACCCAGGGCATAACTTACAACGCCTGCCCTCAGGCTCTGGGGTTTTGTGTCAACCCCAAAATTTTGTTAGCTGATGACCTTCTTGACTTAAGTCCCGTCCGGCCTTTGTGGCTGTATTGGGGCTTCTTCTCTTCTGAACAAATGATGAATGTGGCGACGGTAGTTCGATCTATCTGGCGCTAGACGAAGTAGCTGGGGAGGTTGTTGGCCGAGAAGTTGTCGGTCCATCTTACGAGGTCGGCCTCTGGGGCGCGTGACCAAGTTTCGCTTGAGTATAAAGCAATTGGGATTATGAGAGAGTTGAAGAGTTGCACCTTCAGAGAAGTTGACAGAGTCTTGTTTTTCCAGATTGGCAAGAGGTTCTTGAAGCCGGCACCTGCCAGGTCAAGTCTTCGTTTGATCAATTTCGAGCAGTCGTTATCAGAAGTTAGGAGGCTCCCTAGGTAGACGAAGGAGTCAACATTTTCTACTGGCTCTCCTTTTATTGTTAGTTACACATTTCCTGAAGTAGGGTCTCTAGACACCCGCATAACCTTGGTTTTGGCTGTGTTAACGACCATCCCAAAGGCCTCGGTTGCCGACACTAGTTCGTCGGTGTCAGCTTGGAGTAGATGCTCTTGACTCTTGAATTTTTCGATGCCATCTGCGTATACCAATTTATCGATAAGCTTCCTCCAATTTCTGCACCGTCAACAGTCTCGGCAAATGATAGCGCTGCGTTGAGGAATAGGATAAAGAGGTGGGGTGACAAGAGACTACCTTAAAGAACGCTCGCCGATGCCAGAAACCCTTCTGTCAATCCCTCCGGCGTTTGGACTTGGCTGACGAAATGTGAATACATGTCTCTTATCAGGATTACTATGTTTTCAGGGACTCCATAGTGTAGCAGGATGTGCCATAATCCATTTCGCCATATCAAGTCAAAAGCCTGCTTGAAGTCAATGAAGAGTAGTAGCAGCTCTTTCGCAAATACGATATACTTCTCCATCATTTGCCGAGTGGAGAAAATCTGGTCTATGGTAGAGCGGTCTTTTCGAAAGCCTGCTTGGTATTCCCCTAAGATATGGTTTGTCAGAGATTTCATACGGTCAAGAATTATTTTTGTAAGAATCTTCGCCGGTTTGCTAGTTAAACTTATTGGTCTGTAGTTGTTACAGTCGCCCTTTTCCCCCTTTTTAAAAAGGGGGACGATGGTGGCTTTCACCCAAGATCTGGGGAAGTGGCCCGTTTCCCAGACACTTATTATGACTTTGTGATAGATATCGACCAGTTCTTCTGGGCCTGCTTTTAATAGTTCTGACTGAATACCATCCGGGCCTGGGGCTTTATTAATTTTTAAAGATTTTATTGCTGAAAGTACTTCATCTCTTAGTGGAGGAGGGCTTGGGTCTACTGGGTACTGCGGTAGTGGGAAAGATAGTAAGATGTTCGGGTCGGGCGTTATTGTGGGGTTCAGTTTTTCGCTGAAGTGTTCTTTCCATCGTTTTCGTCTTGCCTCGGAGTCCGTGATTGGGAGCCCGTGTTTATCTAACAGTGTAGGAGCGGCCGATGACTTCTTTTTAAACAGTTCACGGACTTTCTTGTACATGAAGTGGCTATTACCTTTTTGAAAGGCTTCTTCACACTCACGACATTTATCATTGACGTAGTGTCGTAGAGCTTGCCAGATTTTCTTTTCTACTAGGCGCTTCAGCCTTTTGTACTCGTCCTTGCTTTGTCGATCTACCTTTCTTGCATGGATGCGCTTCTGCACACATAGATCAATAATTTGGGGGGTGATCCACGGTTTATCCGAATGGGTCTGAATTCCCAGGATTTCACTAGCAGTTTCTCTGATGATGGATGCGCTTTCGTCGACCAATCGGTCAATTTCTTCTGCTGTTGGAGCTTCCATGGGTTGTATTCTTGACAACTTGTTTGAGGGTGCTGTTCTATACCTGTTCCTTGTTTCTATGTTTTTCAGTAGATCAACACAATATCTTGGTAAGCTTTTCTTTGGCTGTTGGGGCTTCCGAATACGCAAACGGAGCTCAGACATGACTAGAACGTGGTCTGAGTCGAAGTCGCCACCGGCTATGGAGACTGTGTTTAGTACTGATGATTTCCATCGCTTGCTGACAAGTATGTAATCAATCCTGTTTGCTGTGCGGCCGTCAGGGGATCTCCAAGTAACTTTCCTTCGTTCTCTATGACGGAACATGGTGTTCGTCATGAAAAGTTCGTTATTCCGACAAAAGTCGATGAGCATTTCACTCCTGTGGTTCTGCCGGCCATGCCCGAACTTGCCCATGACGTCTTCAAGTCCATCATTTGAGTGTCCGACAATGGCGTTGAAGTCCCCAATCTCGAACAGAACATCTTTCTTGGGAGCCGTGTCAACGGTGTGTTGGAGTTGGCACTAGAATTCTTCGGCTTCTTGGTCATTCCGGTACGAGTCTGGGGCGTAAACTTGGATTGTGGTCATGTTGGCAATGATTCCTTTCAGACGAATGGTGATAATACGTTCAGGGACAGGATGGAAGGCAAGAAGAGACTGTTTGGCTCGTTTGGAGAGTAGGGAACCTACACCTTGGCGGTGAACTCCATCTCTTCTTCCAGACGTGATGAGCGTGATTTCGTTTATTCATTCTATTCCTGTGGAGGGAAGGTGAGTCTCAGAAAGACCGACGATGTCCCAGCGGTAACGGTTCATCTCGTTTAGGACTAGTTCCCTTTTTCCTGGTTTGGCTGGTTTGGTGCGTACGTTTAGCGTTCCTAGTGAGAGATACGTTTTTGGGATTAGGATAAACGAAGTCTTCTCCGACTGGAGAATCGTCAAATCGGATAAATGATCGTTGGCTACCCCGGACACGGTAACAAAATCATTTTCATTATCGTTATTCTCATCATTATCATCATTTTCATTGTCACAATTTGCAATTCTTGGTAACTCTACCTGTGTAACTCTACCAAATTTAGCTCAATCCTAAATCAGCTCAAACTCCATATAATTAAATCCTTGTGTAACTCATCCCCCATCCTACTCACCTTCTGCACAATTCGACTCTCACATTGCTAAATCCTCATTCAGCTCAACTGCCATTTAACCCAAACCTGTCTGAGTCAACCGCCATTCAAATAGACCACATTCAGCCCAACTCTCGTCAAATCAGTAATATATCAAGGCTGAGTGACCTCCGTCTAATTTTGGACTAATATTGAGTGGAAAATGAAAAATACTATTCTTTGGTTTACTTTCATGGACAGGGAAGAGGGAGGAAGTCAATTTCTAGAACAATTTTCCTTCTGATTCATTGAAAAGAGAATTCAAATGTAAGTTAACAGGTACTTCATTGCCAAAACGAACCCACCATAGGAAGGATGACGTTACCAAAACAATCTTTAATTTTATTCAAATTTTGGCCTGTGATTCAAAACCTTCGCTGATTTCAGCCTTACCGGGAGTTGCATATTAATGCGTCTAAGTGAGTCTATTCATGCTCGTTATTATTTAGGTGAAAATTTTATGCCCAGAAGTGCTTATCACTGTTCTTTAAAACGCCACTACACTTCAGCATAACTAGTAAAGGATTATGGGCGCTGCATTCCTGTCAGAAGGGTATATTTTCTTTTAGTTTTTAAGTTTTCGATTCCGCTTTGATCCCATTTGTTCAACCATCTTCCTAGAATTCAAATTCTTTTTTAATTCCCTATTTCAAAATAATTTTTTATTCCAAAATAAATTAACTGCTTTTGCAAGAAGAGTAAAATTAAAGATCAAAAGCTGTATTTCGATCTCGCACTCACAAATATAATACCTGTATTCTGAACTTAAGTCGGTGAAAAGGAATTTTAACTTTGCTGAGTAACGAGTCACACTCTGACATGAATAGCTGACGATCAATGTGAATACCGTCTTGAACATAAAACCACTTTTCCTCTTGTGGGGTTTTTCTTTCGATTTTGCACTCAATTGTCACACAAATAGGGAAGTGGCCAGAATAGTAGCCTTCACGAAGTACAGCGGCTTTTTAATGGTAAGGGAAAAAATAACATGATTGAGGTTCAAAGTTGAAGAGCTGGGGGAATATCAACTAAATAATACGAAGGGGGAATGGAGCTCCAAAGGAGCTGGCTTCTGGGGAGCCTTTTATCAGTTACCTGTTAATATTGAATGCGTGATCGCGGATTCTGTGTTTTTCTTGATCAGCTTACACACTTTCTTGCAAGCCCCCATAAACTTTGCGTCGGATTTCTCGTTGCAGTAATTTGTTGGTAGATGAACAGTCATTATTGACATATTCAGATATGGTAATGCAAGAATATGATCACCTGTTCTGATCAATTTACAAGGTAAACGAGTCAAAATTGTGAGACTGCGGTACGGGCGTCCACACGCTGCCGTTATTTTTGCCGTAGAGAAAAACACAGTGCTATCCGACGAGATTTTGATCAATTCCCTTTTGTCTGCTGACGAAAAATGTTCTTGGAGGAAAATAGTATCATATTCCTTGAGCAACTTTGTCAAAACAGGATTTTATCAGAAACTTTTCCATTTACATCAAACAAATTGTAATAAAAAGTTACCTCAATAGTAACCAAAACCCTAAAAAACAGAATTTTGATACCAATAGTTACATCAAAAGAATTATATTTTTATCCTGATTTTAAATGTGTATAAGTTTTATCTAGTTTAGTCTTACACATGAAAAGTTTCGAGCCTAAGAAAATTTGCCCTGATGCATGCATCACTGATGCATGTTTATTTGTTTTTTATGGCACTTGGTATTAACCATGTGGCATATAGCAATCGCAAATTCTGTTGGTCTAGTCTGTCTGTCCGTCCCGGTTTTGCTACTTTAGGCACTTCCAGGTAAGCTAGGACGATGAAATTTGGCATGCTTATCAGGGACTGGGCCAGATTAAATTAGAAATAGTCTTTTTCCCGATTTGACCAATTGGGGGGAGGGATTGGGGGGGCCGGTTAATTCTCAAAAAATAGAAAAAAATGAAGTATTTTTAACTTACGAACGGTTGATCAGATCTTAATGAAATTTGATCTTTATAAGGATATCGTGTCTCAGAGCTGCTATTTTAAATCCCGACTAGTTCTGGTCACATTGGGGGGGGGGATTTGGGAGGGGGGAGTTGGGAGGGGGAAACCTAAAATCTCGGAAAACACTTAGAGTGGAGGGATCGGGATGATACTTCGTGGGAAAAATTAGCACAAGTCCTAGATACATGATTGACATAACCGGAACGGATCAGCTCTCTTTGGGGTAGTTGGGGGGGGGTTAATTCTTAAAAATTAAAAAATCTGATGATCAGATCTCAATAAAATTTGACACTTTGAAGGATATCGTGTCTCAAAGGTCTTATTTTAAATCCTGACCGGATCTGGTGACATTGGGGGGGGGGCTAAAATCATGGAAAACGCTTAGATCGGGGGGATCGGGATGAAACTTGGTGGTAAAAATAAGCAGGAATCTTAGATACGTGATTGATATAATTGGAATGGATCCGCTCTAATGGGGGGAGGGGTTAATACTGAAAAATTAGAAAAAATGACGTATTTTTAACTTTCGAAGGAGTGATCGGATCTTCATGAAACTTCATATTTAGAAGAACGTCGTAACTCAGATCTCTTATTTTAAATCTCAACCGGATCCGGGGTTATTGGGTGGGCCGTTGGGGGGGGGGGCTGGACCGGAAATCTTAAAAATACTCAAAGCGGAGAAATCAGTATGAAACTGGATGGGAAAAATAAACCGTCTAAGATACGTGACTGACATAACCGGACCGGATCTGCTCTCTTTGGTGGAGTTGGGGGGGGGGGGGGGGGTAATTCGGAAAAATGAGTTATTTGTAACCTACGAAAGGGTGACCAGATCCTAATGAAATTTGATAGCTAGTAGGAATTTATGTCTCAGAGCCCTTATTTCAAATCCAGATCAGATCTGTTGACATTGGGGGGAGTTGGAGGGGGAAATCTTGGAAAACGCTTGTAGTGGAGGAATCGGGAGGAAGCTTGGTTGATAAAATAAGCCTATGTCCTTGATACGTGATTGACGTAACCGTACTGGATTTGCTCTCTTTGAGGGAGTTGGGAGGAGGGGTTCGGTGATTTGGCAAGTTTGGTTCTTCTGTTTGTGCTAGGACGATGAAAATTGGTTGGTGTGTCAGGGAGCTGCACAAATTGACTTGATAAAGTTGTTTTACCAGATTCGACCATCTGGGACTAAACTAAAGGGAGAGGAAAAATTAGAAAAAAAATGAGGTATTTATAACTTACGAGTGGGTGATCGGATAGTCATTAAGCCACTGATTTTCCTTTTAAATCAATCTATTGATGCTTAGAATTGTGTTAGAGCTCATACAATATGAGCTCTTGGCTCTTAGCTCTTCTTGCCTCGTCACAAGTGCCAAATGAGCTCTTAGCTCTTGTTTTTTTTTGTCGTTTTTTTCCAGGGATGATCGTATCGACCCCGTGGTCCTAGAATGTCTCAAGAGGGCTCACTATAACGGAAATTAAAAGATATATGGCCTTTTTAAGCGACCAAAAAAATTGGAGGGCGCCTAGGTCCCCTCCCATGCTCAATTTCTCCCAAAGTCACTGGCTCAAAATTTTGAAATAGCGATTTTGTTCAGCATAGTAAAAATACGTAATATCTATGTCTTTGGGGACGACTTAATCCCCCACAACCCCGGGAAGGAGCTGCAAGTTCCTAATTTGGACCATTGTTTACATATAATGGTTATGGGGAAGTGTACAGACGTTTTCAGGGGGACTTTTTCGTGTTTTTGGGTGGGAGTTGTCTGGGGGATAAAGGTTACGTGGGAGGATTTTTCTATGTAGGAATTTATCATAAGGGAAGAGAATTTTCATGTTAGGGGTGCAGGATTTTCTAGTATTATTTGTAAAAACAATGAGAAAATAAATAATAAAAAATGTTTTCAACTGGAAGTAAGAAGCAGCATTAAAACTTAAAACGAACAGAAATTATTACTTATAGAAGGGGGATAGTCTCCTTTAATACCTAGCTCTCTACGATAAAGTATTTGCAGTAATTTCAACTATTTTTTCTACGGCTTTTGTGATTCAGGGTCATTCTTAAAGAATTCTGACAAAATTCTTCATGTATGGTGAGCAAAAATTGAAACTTACATCAATTCAAAAATGTTCAGAATTTAAATATAAAAAAAATACGTAAGTTTGTTCAACTGCAAATAAGGAGCGACATTAAACCTTAAAACGAACAGAAAATATTTTGTATATGAAACGGGCTATCCCCTCCTCAACACCTCGCTTTTTACGCTAAAGTTTTTATTGTTTTAAAAAGTAGAGTTGTGAGAAAGAGTCCAACACTAGCGTAAAGAGTTAGGTGTGCAAGAGAGGACAGCCCTCTTGCATACGGAATAATTTATTTTCGTTTTAAGTTTTCATGTCGCTCCTTACTCGCATTCAAAAAATACTTTTTTTTTTTTTTCCATGATAGAATCGAATTGGGTCGCAGCATTATTTCGAAATGTGTTTTAGCAGAGATTTAGCTATGGGACACTTGTAGCAATAGCAGGGATGATCAGTAGAATTACATAGTGCACATTTTGTCGGTCTAGAACAGAGATCATCTTTAGAACTAGAGTGTCCTCCTTCGCTGTAATATTAACAAAAACATTGTAACTTGCACGTGCCAAAAATTGTCTCATAGGCTTGACATTTGTAACACCTTGGAGGAAGAAACAAAAATTCTGAAAGCCGGATTTTCTCGAAAGCAACCGCTTGTGGATGTACAACCATATTCATTAGATCACTTTTTGACTCGAACTGTAGCTAGAACAAACGGGATTGACCAATTTGCTCGGTAATAATTTATTTTGAACTTAGCGATCTTGTATCCTCTTCCCAAAAGTCAACCGGGATACCTCTGATGATTCCTAAGTAGGCACTGCTTTTAGTCTTGGCCTCGACGTTCAGGCTACTGCTCGCGAGTTCCCTTACCACAACTACTGCATCAGCTTTTAAAGCACTGAGGACATGCCAATTTACTTTATTCGGCATTAGCTCGACAATTTTATCACAAGTATTCCTACACACCTTCTTCAAAAAATTCCTTTCTAAGACCGGGCTTGCCTAGGTTATGAGGAGGATTTTCACTATAACTGCATACGATGGCTTTTCATGGTCATCTATATTAGGGGCCAGGGAGAGCATATCTGAATTTTCACGATTCATAAAGACATCTAACTGGTTGTAGATCTGGGTCAATTGTCTAGTAAGAACGGTGGACATTATCAGCCCTACTCCTTTTAATATTTACTCGTCTTGACTTTGAGTAGTATATCTAATGTAATTTTTGGATCGTTTTGGGTTTCATTTATTTGTTAATGGTGATTTGTGGTAGTTTTATACATGGAAGATCAGAAAAACTAGCTTGTAAAATTTGAAAACGCTTTCGTCTGCAAAAACTTAAACAATAAGAATTTGTTGGTTCTCAGAGCCAACTTTGCGTTCTAAAGAGATGAACTTTCCTAAAATTTTTGTGGTCATATGTTTTTAGCTTAAGTTTGATGAATTTTCGTCCATATTGTGTTGATAATTTCTTAAACCAGATCGACCTGCCTTAACGTAAACAAAGAAAACGATCAAAAATGGGGTTTTTAAACGGCCAAATGAAAATTCTGAAGAAAACACTGAAAGCGAATGTTTCAAGAGAACGACCGCTTCTTTTTTTCAGCGCGAACAGAATAATATGATCAAGCAAAAAGCAAAAGCCAAAAAACGAACGCGGAAAGTACAACAAAACTAATGAAGAAAACCGCCAAAAAATTAAATAAAAGACCAAAAATTATAAGAATTGAAATCTAATACCTAGCAACAATAAAGTGAATGATTCGCCAATATATGCGATTTGCACAAAATCCTGAAATTAATTCACTCAAACAAACGAATCAGCAATTGAATAAATTTGAGAACTAGGTCACCTGATTTCTGATTTTAACCATTGCATTTCATGTGCACCTCTTTTAGACTCTTTTTCAATGGTTTTCTTGTACTTTCTGCGTTTGTTTTTTGGTTTTTGTGTTTTCCTTTATCATATTATTTTGTTTGTGCTGAAGAAGAGAGGCGGTTGATCTCTAGAAATATTAGCTTTCTGTGTTTTCTTCAGTATTTGGGTCTTTAAAAACTCCATTTTTGATTGTTTTCTTTTTAACATATTTTATTTTGTTCATTTAAGTTTTTAACATAATTATGGTGTGTTCTTTTAATTCCTCTTTATTTCTTTCCTTAAGACTTATCAACAAAACTAAAAAAAAATAAAATAAAATTCTCAAATTTAGAAAACTCAATTTTCCGCGATGGAGGGGTGAGGTACCCGCCAACAATTGTCTAATGATTACTGTAAGTTTGGCACTATTGTGATCGTTTAGAGTGTTTGTTAACCCAACGACCACCTGCCATTCCTTTGCTCACTTATTGCCGCTGGGAATCCCCGTGTTGAAGGAAATTGAATCAAATGCTTATAAAATTTGATATTTAGTACCTTATGGAGTAATGGCTAACCCAAAGGCTAAGTTGGCTGAAGCTGGAGTTTGACTTTGACATTCAAAAACTTTGGACTTGTATTCACAGTTTTACCCTCAGATCTTATCTCTAACATTACATAGAATTGTAAAAGAAAAAATTTTATTGAAATATTCTGTGCTACAAATTTTTTTACGATTTTTTTAGATA
Source organism: Artemia franciscana (assembly GCF_032884065.1). Taxonomy (NCBI): domain Eukaryota; kingdom Metazoa; phylum Arthropoda; class Branchiopoda; order Anostraca; family Artemiidae; genus Artemia; species Artemia franciscana. The sequence goes on along the minus strand of NC_088866.1, from coordinate 40,701,508 downwards.
TTATTTTTGCCCCTAAAATATTCAGGGTTGAAAGTCAGAGTCTGTCTTTTAAAAATAACAGTTGAAAACTCGATAAAATTGGAACCTATATTCATAATCTACCGATTCCACAGCCATCGTAGTTTTATTTGAAGTATAAAAAATATCAAAATAAGTTCCTTGCTTTACTATTCTAGAGCCCACTTATCAACGTATTCAACTTTCAATTCGCCATGCAAAAACCGACATCCGGAGGCTCAACCATTTCTAGTCCTCTTCTTCAAGTTTTATTTTCTATTATTCTCTAAAATAATAACCAACTATTTTGTATCACTTAAGAAGGGAAACTTTAAAACCGCTCAAAAAGTTTGCCATGGTTCAGTGGAAAATAGAGATGAGTATAGGTGATTGATTCACCAGCAAGGGGTAAATAAAATCTAGGCTAGCTATTCTGCTTAATTCAGAAGGAGAAAGTATAATGACAATTTTTTTAGCATAATAATAGGTTAATTGAAAAGATTGCCTAAAAATGAATAGTGGCGATTGTAGTCTTCCTTGCATCCGGGTCAGAATTATGATCTTAACCCGATGACCCATTCTAATTGCTCCTTTACAGTAATGATCTGGTCTTTGTTTATTTATTTATTTTATCACTTCTTTACATGTCTTTTATCTCTAATCGATTATCGTCCTTTTTTCTTTCTAGGCTAAGCAGTAGCTGAGCAGTAAATTTTGCAGTAAAAACTGTGTAAGCCTGTACACTGTTGCCGTCTTTTTGTGTGATAGCCTTAATTTTCACAGAGAAAGGCGTTGCAACAGACCAGGCTCCTTGTAATGTTAAAGTTAAAATAAAAATCAAGGGCTTTCAACCTTAAATTCGTTTCATTCTCTGTAAAATTCTTGTTTGTGCCTTTTTTCTTCTTTTTCACATTTTAAAAGAAATAAAGCCCTTAACATTTTTGAACTAATTATATTTTTTGCTCATCCTTTGCTAAGCGAATTTACTGCTCATCCCAGCTCTTCTGCTCTTCGTGAAGTCTACTGAACCAAAAAATTGCATCCTGAGTCAAGAAAATAAATTGAAAAATTTAAAATATACTGATTTTGCTGATTTAAAATATATAAGTTTCATCATTTATGTATTTATTATTGTTTTAAAAGGTAGAGTCGTTACAAGGAGTCAAACTTTAGCGTAAAGAGTGGGGTGTTGAGGAGGGAACCACCCTTTTAATATACGGAATAATTTCTGTTCATTTTAAGTTTTAATGTCGCTCCTTACTTGCAGTTAAAAAAACTTTTTTTTGTAATTACTTAAGGATCCAGTAGCGATCCAGTAGCGATCTAGGATTCATCAAGGCAAGATCTAGCTTGTGACTGTGAGAGTTTAATAACCGCATCTGGATTTTTCACAATTTTTGCGCTGTTTGTTACGGGGCCCCTTAGATTTTTATGCAGAAAGGGGCCCATGCCTGTAAGTCCCTTTGAAATGTCATTTTGCTAATTTCATTTACGGAGGCGAATTTTTACTGCATAATTAACGATGTCGGTCACAAAAAAGCATTTCGACGAGCGTATGGATGACTTAAAGCAAATGATCGAAAATCTTCGTATAGAGAATTCAGCTCTGAAACAAGAGAATTCTGATTTGAAAAATGCAATTATAGCGGTTAAAGAACAGTGTTTGAGTACAGAATTGTACGTAAAACGCAAAAATCTGCTGATTCACGGAATTCCTAATAAGGATAGTGAGAATATTGAAGAGACAGTCCACGACTTTTTATCAGGAATGCCAGTACAAAACTCGAAGGATATAAAATTCACGGCAATGTACAGAATTAGAAACAAGACCAAGCGCCCTTCCCGCTCGAACTCTCGCCCCGTTTCAGACCCTATTTTTGTCTCTGTTCTGAATCTTAGGCATAAAGATAGGATCATGGCTTGTGTTGGTAGCCTAAAAGGCACAGGAAAGAGCATCAGTAATGACCTACCATCTGAACTTGCAAAGCGTCGGAAAGAACTTTTGAGTACGGCTTACAAGCTTCGAAATTCCAAAGTAACCGCTGAGAAAGTATCTCAAACTAAAGTCATGCAACAGGATACTAAAATATGGCTAGAAACAAAAAAAACTTCTAGCTCAAACTGGGTTAAGTTCAGTGATGCATGCCATGACCCCCTCGCCTTGGTTTTATCCGCAGTTATTAGTGATGGTGCTTCTGACGCGTGACGTAAATTATCGAGTATTTTCGCCTCAGTAAAGTGAGGGGATGCAATTTTGCTGCTCTTTTTTTGCAACGTCCGTATCTGTGTGTGTTTTTTTTTTTAGTTATTGTCCTATTTTTCCTTTTCTCTATTTACTATATTATTTACTCCTTTTTTGCTTTCTTTTGCAATGTGCGTATCTATGTTTTTTTATATATATTTATTTTCTTATATTTCTCTCTTTCCATGTTATTTACTCTTTTCTTTACTTTTTTACTTGTAAATATTTTTCCGTTCCAGAGCGAAAATTCAAGTTCGTGCCTTCGCCTTATGAATTTGCTGTCATTAGGATGTCTACGTCGCCCGTGTTCACTCGACTACAGCGTGGTCTCTATTCATCACCTATATTGGTAAGTAGTAATGTATGAAATTGAGTTTTCATCGAGGACTGACGCTAATCTCACGAAAAGGAAATTAGATGAATATGAAAGTCGTAGAGTAAATTTTAATGAAATTTTGAATAACCCGATAGGAAGAACACCGAATATGAATTTTGATGAAAATTTAGATAATATGATTGATAGTAATTTTGTGGAGGAGTTTGGGCGATGGGATGTTGGGGCTCGGTGGGAGGATGTCCTCCGGGTTGTGCATTTGAATGCTCAAGGGCTGAATTCTTCCCTGGATGATATACAGCTTATATGTAAGAATTCTCGCCCTGGAATTATTGGATTATGTGAAACTTTTTTAAATGAAAAGAACCAGCTACTTATGGATATACCCGGATATAATTCAATATTTCTAAATAGAAAGATAGCAAAAAAGGGGGGGCTAGGATTTTATGTATTGAGTAATCTGGCAGTTGTAAGAAGAGATGATCTGTCTATAAACATTGAACGGGTATTTGAATCTCTGTTCATAGAATTGGCTACTAGCTCCAATGAAAAGATAATAATTGGCGAAATATACAGATCTCCAAGCGGATCAATGAAACAATTTATGGAAATATTAGAGATTGTTCTTGGGAAAGTATTGTCTGAAAAGGCAGAAATAATTTTAATGGGTGATTTTAACGCTGACATGATGGATATGTCATCGAGTCAGGCTTGTGATATACTGGCACTAGTAATCTCGTCTGGGTTAACTCCCTGTATAAATATCCCTACACGAATTTCAAACCAATCTGCAACCTTAATTGACAATGTGTTCTCATCTATACATTCTGTAAAAAATGAAGTGCTACTATCAGATACATCGGATCATTTTCCAGTAGGAGTTTTACTTCCACTCCCCCGGTCTGCCCGCCGAATAGTCCCTGATAATAAACCAAGATTCCGATATACACCAGCAAACATCGAAAAGCTCAAAGATGATTTATTCACTACGTCATGGGAGTTTACAATACCTGAGAGGGTGAGCTTAGAAAATTATAATAAGGCTTTTGATTTTTTTTATGAAACAGTAAAGAAGAAATTTATCCACCATTGCCGAACACCCCAACCAAGTCTTTCTAAGAGATCAACACCCATAGCCCCATGGACTACAGCTGGAATACTAAAGTCAATAAAGAGAAAACAGAACCTTTGGAAAGAGTATAGGAACAGACCAAGTGAAGCTAAATTAGAGACTTTTAAACTATACCGGAAAATGCTTAAAACTCTGATTCGAAAAGCTAAAATTACATATTTTTCCCGAAGGTTTGCGGATTGCGGCAAAAATATTAAGAAAACTTGGGATGTAATTAAGGAGGTTACGCAACCATCGGCAAGACCTAGAAAGCTCCCTAAATCACTTAGTGTTCAGAATCAGCTTTTCTTGGATGAAGACCAAGTACGACATCAGATGACTAAATTTTTTGCTGAGGTTGGGAAAACAACGGCGTTAGGTGTGGTTCCTTCTTCAAGTTCTAGAACTTGGAAGCAGTTCCTCGGTCCTTCCTGTGTAAAGTCAATGGTTCTTGAGTCAGTTACGGAGCAGGAACTGATAACAATAATTTCGTCATTGAAAAATTCTTCATCTGGATTCGACCAAATTCCGGCCAAATTAATCAAACAGATTCTTCCCTCAATTATTACACCACTGTGCCACTTAGTTAACCAGTCATTCAAGCTCGGAATATTCCCTCAGCGTCTCAAGTTGGCACGAGTGATAGCACTATTTAAAGGAGGTGACCAGGAGGACCCGGAGAACTATAGGCCTATATCTCTTCTGTCCGTCTTTTCTAAAATATTTGAAAAGGCTATGCTAAAGCGTTTGCTGAGTTTCCTAGACGCGAAGAAGTTTTTTCATCGGCACCAATTTGGTTTTCGGGAGAAGTGCTCAACAGAACACGCATGTAATATGCTTCTTCATTTTGTACGACAGTCTTTAGACTTCGGCCTTATACCTGCGGCAATATTCCTTGATGTGAAGAAAGCTTTTGACAGCCTCACACACGAGATACTTATTGGTAAGTTGTCGCATCAAGGCGTTCGTGGAGAAGCTCTGTCCTGGTTTTCTTCATTCCTAACTGGCCGATCCATTGCAGTTGAAGCTTCTGATGAGCATATTCCAGTCGAATATGGAGTGCCACAAGGCTCAGTTCTTGGGCCATCCCTTTTCCTCATATATGTCAACGACCTCTATCGACTATTTAGCAACCCACGATCTGATTTCTGTTGTCATTTGTGCCAGAAAGGAGATGCTGTGGTTGAAGCCTTGGATACGCCTGGTCAACATGAAGAACTCTTTGCATTCGCCGACGACACCACCCTGGGGGCTGCAGCACCTGATGAATCATCTCTTATCCTCAAGCTACAATTGATGGCAGAAAATATATATCGTTGGTTTGATGCAAATTTGTTAGCTTTGAATGTAAAAAAATCGTTTCTTCTTATATTCTCCCGCATAGGCAAAAGCTGCCCTACAGTGACAGAGCTTAAAACATCTAAGGGATCCATATCCCGCCCAGCTGACCGGTTTATTCGATTCCTTGGGATACTTCTGGATGAAAATCTATCTTTCAAACGGCATACTGAGTCAATGAGATTAAAGGTTTCTCGAGGCCTTGGAATTATTCGAAAGCTGAAGCGAGTCTTTCCTTTCTCTATCCTTCGTCTATTATATTTCTCTCTTATTTACCCTTATTTATGCTACTGCTCGTCAGTGTGGATGTCAACATTTCCATCTGTACTTACACCTTTACATAATCTCCAACTGAAAGCAGCAAAAGTTCTTCAGTCTACCACCCATATTTCTGTTGAACTTCTGAAGATTAAAGATATTCATACATTACACCTCTCTTTCATTGCGTTTCAGTATTTCCGTGGAGACCTTCCATCAAGTTTTTCCGGGCTTTTTGAAATTGTTCGAAATGTCAGTCCTTATGAAACTAGAAACAAGGATGATGTGCTAGTGCCATCCACCCCTGCAGTGCGCTCGGACTTTGGTCTGATAGTTGCTGTCGGACGTGCCTGGAATTCCATTCCTGTTGGGATTCGACGGTCCTGTACCATAGGATCCTTCAAGAAACGGTTGAAGAATTTTTTAATCAAAAAAAAATAATTTAAATTATAATATTGATCAGTTATTTATATTGTTTAGTTATCAAGATTTAATTTATTTATTTAATTATTTAGATTGAATTTATTTATTTAGATTTGGGTGGTGTGAGTGTTGGATCCTCGATGTATATATATTTTTTTTTTATTTATTTATTTTTTGTAAGTAGGTGGTGCGGAGACCGGTTGTACTCGGGTGAGGATTGGTGAGTAGACTCTAAATATATTTTAAGTGTGAATGTAATTAATAGTTATTTATGTTTTGTTTTGTTGTTTTTTTTCCCAAATAACGGGCCATTGAGCCCTTTGGGATATTTTTTGTTTATAAATGGATGGATATTGGTAATAAAAGGAACTTGAACTTGAACTTGAACCCTGATTAAAAGGTTGATTCAGCAAAGGTTGAAGCTCATGTAGTACTTAACTTGTATATGCCTACAAATTATAACAAGAACAATCTGATTGACGATTTGCGTCTGTGTGCAAGCTTTTAGTCAGGTTTCTTAAAAAAGTGGCCTAAGAAGGAAAACTTCATGTAGTGAGCTAATTTCCTCAACTTTAACTTAAATCATGTTGTTGCTTCGTTTGTCAGTCACAAGATCAAAGTTTTTAAAGAATGATTCTACTCGGACCTCCTCTCTAAGAGAATAAAGACTGTTCTTTATAACTACAGTTCCAGCAAGCAGTACAGGTAAATCAATCCTCTGAAGATTTTTATAGCTATCAAATCTATATTATAATATCTATAATATAAATCTATTGCACTGTCCATAATTTGGCACTTTTTCAGTATTAGGTGGTGTTGTTGAGGTAACAGATATTTTAAATAATTTTCTATGTCTGACTATGAAAAAGAACCCAGCATCAAAAACTACCCCAACCAACGCTTAAAATCAATTGTGTAAGATTGTTATCGCAACTACTACGATTGGTCATGACTTTCAAATCAGATAGGCAGCTGAATGTAATACGGGGTAATAAGATGGCCACCGCAAATGTATGACGAGAAAATCTTTTTCAAGAAAACCGAAAAGTTTTACTGCCATTTTTAATTGACCAATAAAATTTGTGGGCAACTAGGCAACCTCCCTGCCAAATTTTGTTTTCAAAAATGCTGCGATAAATTTTTTGAGATGGCCATTTTCTTCATCCTAGTTGAAAAGCCCAAAAAGTATGCCCTTGAGTGTAACATGACCCACCCCCTCCAAAGCACCTGGGTAAAGGTGTTTAAATTATAAAATGTATCTATTGTTTACCAATAGTAGTTGCTATTAAGATGCATGTATACATTTTCAGGGAGAGGGGGAATTTTCTGCTGGGGGTTTTTCCACGGGGGAATTTTCTATGGGGTTGAAGTTTCCAGGGAGTGAACTTGTCAAGGGAAATTATAGACTGTAGAAATTTGCAAGAATTCTCATACAAAATTCTTTTTATATGTATTGCTTTCTTTTTCCCGTCTCAATCCTAAGCGTGGAGTGGTTAAGAGTAATTGTTTGGGGTAGATTTTAGCCGGGATTGAATTATATAGAATATATTTCTACGGTAAGGGGGGTTCCGTCCGTGGAGGTGGGATCAGATTTCCTGGAATTATTTAAAAATAACCAAAGTTCAATAAAAAAATTTTGTTTTTTTTTTCTATTGAAAGTAAGGAGCAACATGAAAACTTAAATCAAGCAGTAATAATTTCTAATATGTTGGGGGTTGCCCTCTCCTCAGGACCTCCATCTGTACGCTAAAATTTGAATTGTGTCCCAATTCTTTAAGAATGATTCCTGAAACACAAAAACATTAATTAGAACAAAGACACTTTTGTAAAAGTACTGAAAAACTTTAGCTTAAAGACAGAGGTTTTGAGGAGGTGGCAACCCCCTTCATTTACGCAATAATTTCTGTTAGTTTTAAGTTTTAATGCTGTTCCTTACTTTCAGTTTTTGTGAAGAAAAAATTGAATTTATCTAATTTTTACCATAAAACACACTTTATTTTAAACAAATCGTACTTAAAAATAAGTTTATTGGCCCTTAATTTATGGACCTGGTTTTTTCTTAATGGCTAAGGACGGCTAAAAATCTTTATTTTTTACCTTAAATATACTTTACTGTAAATAAATCATACTTACAAATAAGTTTATAGGCCCTCAACTAATGGGCCTGGCTATCTCGTATTAGCTAAGGACTGCTAAAAAATTGTTATTTCTACCAGAAAAAACACTTCAATTATACAATTGTACTTACAAATAAGTTTATAGACCCGTAATTTAGGGGTCTTTCTGTATAGTAATAGGCAAGGACATCTAAGTTTTTTTATTTCTTTCATAAAATATACTTTCTTCTGAATGAATCAAATATACAAATAGTTTTATAAGCCCTTAATTATGTTACCTGGCTATCTCATAATAGCTAAAAACAGTTAAAAATCGTAATTTCTACCATAAATTACACTTCATCTTAAACAAATAGTATTTACAAATAAGTTTATTTGCCATTAATTTAGGGGTCTGGCTATTTCATAATGGCCAAGTACTGCTAAAAAAAAACTTCATTTTTAACATAAAATACAATTCATTTTTAACAAATCGTACTTACAAATAACTTTATCGGCGGTTAATTTAGAGGGTCAGGGTGTCTCGTAATGACTAATGAATGCTAAATGTTTTATTTCTAGTAGTTGCTATTAAGATGCATGTATAAATTTTCAGGGGGGAGGGGGAATTTTCTGCTGGGGGTTTTTCCACGGGGGAATTTTCTATGGGGTTGAAGTTTCCAGGGAGTGAACTTGTCAAGGGAAATTATAGACTGTGGAAATTTGCCAGAATTCTCATACAAAATTCTTTTTATATATTTTGCTTTCTTTTTCCCGTCTCAATCCTAAGCGTGGAGTGGTTAAGAGAAATTGTTCGTGGTAGATTTTAACCGGGATTGAATTATATAGAAGATATTTCTATGATAAGAGGGGTTCGGTCTGTGGAGGTGGGATCAGATTTCCTGGAATTATTTAAAAATAACCAAAGCTAAGTTTTTTTTTCTATTGAAAGTAAGGAGCAACATTAAAACTTAAAACAAGCAGCAATAATTTCTAATATGTTGGAGGTTGCCCTCTCCTCAGGACCTCCATCCGTACGCTAAAATTGGAATTGTGTCCCAATTCTTTAAGAATGATTCCTGAAACACAAAAACACTAATTAGAACAAAATGGCTTTTTTAAAAGTACTGAAAAACTTTAGCGTAAAGACTGAGGTTTTGAGGAGGGGGCAACCCCCTTCATTTACGCAATAATTTCTGTTAGTTTTAAGTTTTAATGCTGTTCCTTACTTTCAGTTTTTGTGAAGAAAAAAAGGGTTTTTTTTTTTAAATTTTTACCATAAAATGCACTTCATTTTAAACAGATTGTACTTAAAAATAAGTTTATTGGCCCTTAATTTATGGACCTGGCTATTTCTTAATGGCTAAGGACGGCTAAAATTCTATTTTTTACCTGAAATATACTTCACTGTAAATAAATCATTACAAATAAGTTTATAGGCCTTTAACTAATGGGCCTGGCTATCTCGTATTAGCTAAGGACTGCTAAAAATTGTTATTTTTACCAGAAAAAACACTTCAATTATAAAATTGTACTTACAAATAAGTTTATAGACCCGTAATTTAGGGGTCTTTCTATATAGTAATAGCCAATGACATCTAAGTTTTTTTATTTCTTTCATAAAATATACTTTCTTCTGCATGAATCAAATATAAAAATAGGTTTATTAGCCCTTAATTATGGGACCTGGCTTACTCATAATAGCTAAGAACAGTTAAAAATCATAATTTCCACCGTAAATTTCACTTCATCTTAACCAAATAATAGTTACAAATAAGTTTATTTGCCATTAATTTAGGGGTGTGGCTATTTCATAATGGCCAAGTACTGGTAAAAAAAACTTCATTTTTAACAAATCGTACTTACAAATAACTTTATCGGCGGTTAATTTAGAGGGTCAGGGTGTCTCGTAATGACTAATGATTGCTAAATGTTTTATTTCTACCATATAATACATTCTAAACAAAACGTACCTAAAAATAGGTTTCTAAGCCCTTAAATTAAGGTTCTGGTCATCTCATAATGGCTAAGAACTGCTAAAAACCGTTATTCCCACCATAAAATACACTTCATTTAAAAATCATAGAATTGGCTGAATAGTAACCAAAACTCGAAATAACGGTTATATAAAAACGGATTTTGATACAAAAATATATATAAGAAGAAACAAATTTTTATGCTGGTTTCAAATATAAAACATTTCATTAAGTTTAGTCTTATCCATCAAAGGTTACGAGCCTTAGAATATTTTCTTGACTGTCGAAAAAAGAATGAAACAGTCCCTAAAAATCGATTGATCTTAATAAAAACTAGACCTACGTTGCCCGGGCAACGTGAAGTGTTGCAGCAACCTTTGTCCGGCTTTGCCGACTCAAGTGTTGCGAGAGCTACACTTTGATTTTGTTTCTTCGCTATCGATCAGTAATCACATGATCAAAGGCTATTCCTCAGCGTTGAAAAAAAAAAACAATAGTATCGAAAGAAGGGACTAAATTGACTTGGCAGCCAATTGAAATTTATCCTTTTCAATCGTAGACATCGTGACTGATGAAAACTTGGAACAATATCTTATATAATCTATTTTGTATTATAAAGCTATCCATAACTTTTCAGGATTAAATTACCATAGGTGACACTAATTATTACGAATTTACCTCATTATTTTACGTTATCGTTTGTACCCGTTGCGTAAACACTTAATTCTGTCAGAATTAAAGAAATCGAATACAATCTGCACAAATTTCTAACCCAAAGTGAACAGATTCTTACTTACAAGTCCTTCTCCCATAATAGGCATCAAGTTCACCGGTAACAAATAAATGGGTACACCAGCTAGTACAGTTGCAAACCCCTCATCGCTGAAGTTGATTCTAGCCTAACAGCAGATTATTACCTACAAGTCCCCGACATGTCTTACCACTGGAACCAAATTGGTTTTACCATCCAATACACTGGAAGCAAATAATAGATACACCAACCAGCAAAAGTTGCTAACCCCTATTTGCCGAAGGTGATTATTACCTAACAGCCGCCTGTTGGTGACGAGTCCACTATATGTCTCAATTTGTATCGACCTAGATTTCGTTTCAGTGTGTACCTTACTACTGAAGTTGTCAACCCCTTGAAACTTTCAAACTGGTGTACCTCATGAGGGAATTTTTGTACCAAAAAATGAATATCATATACTTTGATCAGCTCATCAAGAGCTATCGATTGCCGTCGAAAAAATATTCGATCTGTCTTAGTTCAAAAGTTGATTTTTTTTGGCCGTAGACCAACTTTCTAATGTCAACTCAACTTAGACTTAACTTTCAACTTATCTCAACTTAGAAAGGAGATAAGGATAAACTCCAATTTCTTTAGCAATAAGAGAAATTTTAAAGTTTATTAGGCACATCTGATAACATTTTTCTACGTCAATCCCAAGTCCAAAAAACCGAATGATAAACTCAGCTGAAATCACGACCAGAAATGGGTAGAAACAATCGATGGCAGCACTTTTGGACCCGTGGGAAAATGCCACATTTTAGCTTCTGTAAATTTTTCTATTTATAACTCAAAGAAGATATATTGGCTTTGGGGCTGGGTAACTGCCGCACATATTTAACACTTATAGATTTTAGTCAATCTTCAATTTGAAAGTGGTGCCTGCCTGCTTGCCTGCTAGAATGGAGCTTTTCACTTGAAAGCAGAAACATGCTTTGATGAATCGAAAGCTTGGCTGCACAACTTCAGATATTCCTCTCTGACATAGACTATATAACTCCACTTTACTTCGCACACCATAAGCTCTGGCTCGTGGAGAAGCAAAAACCATCCCTTTTGGACCCAGGCAAGAGTTCTGCAGAGCTTCCCAAAATGCAATGTCGTATTCATCATTCCGGCCTGAGGTCCACACTTTCTGTGAAAACTGCACAGGTTAGACTCTTACCAGTTTCCAGGAATAAGCTGAGATCGGCGGCATAGAAAAAAAAAGAAAACCGGGACAGAACAAAGGGGGGGGGGGTCTCGCAACACAGTCACACTGTCTGATTCAACGTATCAGACACCCTTAATGCATAGGTTTCAAGCTCCTGTTTTCAAAAATGCGGAACTTTTTATTTTTGGCAGAAGAAAATCACGGATGCATGTTTAGTTTTTTTTTTTTTTTTGGTTTGTTTGTTTTCCCCTGAGGTAATCGTATTCACCCAGTGGTCCTAAAATATTGGAAGAGGGCTCATTCGAGCGAAAGTTAAACGTTCTAGTACCCTATTCAAGTGAGCAAATGAATTGAAGGGCGACTAGCCAATCTCCCCGCTACTTTTTTCCCAAAATCGTCCTATAAAAATTTTTAGATAGTCATTTTGTTCATCGTTGTTGAAAGACCTATTAGCTGATTCTTTTGGTATAAAATGAACATCTCCTCCGTACAGCCCCATGGGAAGGTATTTAAGTCATAATATTTACCTATTGTTTACACAGAGCATTTGTTATTAAGAAACATGCATACATTTTCAGGTGGAGAGGGGACGAATTGTCTGCTGGGGGTTTTTCCACAGGGGAATATGCCATAAGAAGGTAAATTTCCAGGGAGTGAACTTGTCAAGAGAATTTGCCAGAATTCTTATACAAAATTCTTTTTATGTGTCTTGATTTCTCTTTTCCGTCTCAATTTTACGCGACGAGTGGTTAAAAGTAACTGTCCGGGGTAAAGTTTCACTGGGATTGAATTATCTAGAGGATACTTCCATGGTAAGGGGGTTCCTCCGTGGAGGTGGGGTCATATTTTCTGAAAATATTTTAAAAAATGATCAAAAGTATAGTAAAAAGACAAGTTTATTTCAACTGACAGTAAGAAGTAACATTAAAAATTAAACAAATCGAAATTCTTCTCTATATGATGGAGGTTGCCACCTCAAAACCTCTCTTTACCCTTAAGTTTGAATTTTTTTGCAATTCTTTAAGAATGACTCCTGAAATACTGGGGTCGTTTAATTAGAGCAGCAAGACGACTTTTTCAAGGAACTAAAACACTTTAGCGTAAAGAGTAAGGTGTCGAGGAGGGGACAATCCCCTTCATATACGTATTAATTTCTGTTCGTTTAACTTTTTTAATGTTGCTCCTTACTTTCAGTTGAAAAAACTCGTTTTTTTCATTCGATTTTTACCGTAAAATGCACTTCATTTTAAACAAATAGTTTGGCTATCCCATAAAAAATCGTAAATTAAAGTTTAGATTAAGAAAAAGCCTAGTTTTTAAATCATAATTATGATGCGTTTTATTCATTGTTTAAGCCTATTTTATTTTTTGATTTCCCTTTAAAACTATTAGTTTATTTTAAGAAATGTCTTGGTTTTTTAAAAGTAAATAATGGCGAGATAATAATAACTTCAGACTCCGCTGTTACTCAGGGGGAGTCTTCGAAAAACATTGTCTGTTTTTCAAACAGAAAAAAATGATTTTTCAAAATAGGGTAGGTGTAATAGGACAACTATTGCCCCAAGGCTAACTAAATTAGCAGCAAACAAGTTTCATCTTCCTCAATGAGACGATTTTGCATATTTGAACTGTTTCGCATTATTTTTCTATTCTAAGCTCAACATCTAGTTTAAAGATTTTGTCGAAAAACAAATCTCATTGTAGATAATCTTGTCACTTTGTTATACTTTATAATAAAAATTGGTTTAGTAATAGCATCAGTTTTTCTAATTTCTTCCTTTCTTTAGTATGATTTACGAAAAAGTTAGATTTATTATTTTTTACTCTTTTCTGTTTATTTGCTATTAATTTTTTGAAAATAAATAATCCGCAGGGGGGCCCTGAGTTATATTTTTTCATGAAAAGGGGCGGTTGAAGAAGTAAATTTGGGAAGGACTATGTTAGTTAAAGAACAAACGTGGCACAGATGGGTCTATTTTTTGGAGAAATACCTCCATCATCCTTGATCAAGGTTAAGGCAAAACGAAAAGACTACTTTTAAAAAATAAGTATTTTGATGAAACTTGTATGATGTTGATTTTTTTTTTAGCTAGATAGCGTTGCTTATTGCTCTCATTTTCTCTTACCATTTCCTCTTTTGGTCACCGAGAAATTCTCTCAGACGTCAATTCTGAGGTTTTATTCATGTAATATGGTATAGGAAAATAAAATTATGTAATGAGGTATATAATTTTTCATTTTCCAGAACTGAATGTTCTTATTTCTTCTTCGACTTCTTATTTTTCCTATTTCTGTTTCTTCTATTCCTTATTTCTATTTCCTATTTGAGAAATAAGGGTTATTCCTTATTTCAACAAGGGAAATCCTTTTCAACAAGGAATCATGGGGCAGCAATTTTTTGGGATGGATAGTAGCTGTTTTTGCCCTATGCACTGGATGGGGTCAAAGGATCGATAGGTTTTAAATGTTGGGATCGATCAGGGAGTGGTGTCTTCTCTTGTTGCTTGAGTTTTTTTTATTATTGTATAAACTTAATGAGGTGAATTCTTTTGTTTATTTGTTTTAAATTTTGTGTTATTTAGCCCCCCTACTATGAGCCATGGAGCCTATAGTTCTATTGTAAATATTTGTTGTAATAAAGAAAGGAACTGAACTGAATTACAAATATTATCTTTTGTACTTATTACAAAATTTAACATAAAATAACAGTGAAATTTTGCCCTTAATAGATTTAAAATATTATTTTTTTTAGGGGCATATTATAATATTATTTCATTTTGCTTTGTTGTCAAAGTTTGGTAGTTTGATAAAGTGGCTTTATCAACCAAAATATTTTCAGCTCTGTGAGAAAAGGGTAGAGCATAGTTGTCCACCCCCTCCCTATATTGTATATAATAAATTTTGCCCCACCTGGGTTTTTGATACTAAATTTTACCCCCCCCCCCCCCTTCTATTTGCATGGTTTGACACCCTAGCTACTCACAAGAAATTTTTGTCTTTTGTTAAGTTATGTTGCTGCTCCTTGCTTTCAGTTGAAAATCCTTTTTTTTAATTTGATCATCAAATAAAATCCTAATGTACCCAGAGTTTGTGGACATCCTGTATAATAAGATAAACAAAGTGAGATTTCAGAGAACTATGACGCGAGTATTGGGTAGCACAGGGAACTAAAAGATTTTATAGCATGAAAACCAAACTTTGTAAAACAACTTTAAAATCTTTGTGATATATAACGCAACTCATGCGTGATGGACAAAAGCTCGACCTGTTTAGATCCCGGCCAAGGTAAGCAAGGTATATGAAAAGACCTTAAAGCATACTATTTTGTTTAGTACCGCATAACGTGTCAATTGTTTGGATTTGTATAATATTCTGATGTAATGTAAACGGAAATTTGACCAGGAAAATAAAATTCTTAGAAAGACTTGGCTTGCGAAGGACTAATACTAGAAGACCATCTATTTAAGTTTTACATAAAAAAAGAGAGACAGTAGTAACGATTTTAATCATTCATAATTTGACATTTCTTTTTGGAAAAATTTAAAATAACGTTGAAAATTGTTTTATAAAGAAGAAAGACAACTGGGATTGTCAATAGTGGTTTCTTAATGTCTTTTAACGGGCATACTTTCAACTTTATAATGTTTGCAGTGATTATTGTTATATTATTACTTTCTTCTAGAACATTTAAATAATTTTTTCCCCATTTTGCTTCCAAGGGACATGCCTCTTTCCCTACCTCTTGGTCTGCTCAATGTTGGTTTCATTTTTCCAAGTAGCCCTTTATATTTCTTGCTAGCTTTCGATGATTTCTTGTGATTTTCCCTACTTCTTGATTTTTTCCTACCTAGTTTCATTCTTTCAAGTTGCTCTTTACCTTTCCTGTGATCGTTCGATGATTTTTTACCCTTTTCCCATCATTTTCGTTTTATCCTTCTTTGTTTTATTTTTTGAAGCAGCCCTTTACCTGTTATGTCATCTTTTGATGAATTCTCACCGCTTTCCCTGCTGCTTGATTTGCTTCTATTTATTTTTATTTTTTGAAGCAGCCCTTTACCTGCTTTGTCATCTATTGATGAATTCTCACCACTTTCCCTGCTTCTTGAGTTGCTCCTACTTAGTTTTATTTTTTCTAGTAGACCTGTAACTTTGTTGTCATCTTGCGATGGTTTTTGCGTCTTGCTACTTTTTCTAGCTTTATCTTTCTTTTTTGAATAGTCAATTAAGTTACTCTGTTTTATATAATTCATTTTTTTTGGTTTACTATCTTTAGATGGCTTCTTATCATTTGGCTGTTTACTTTTAACATTTTCAGACGAATTCGATGCTGTATATATTTTTTTTTTTGTTTGCTTTTATTACCTTTCTGGGTTTTATTTCTCCTTTTAGTTTTGTTTCTCTCTTTAGAGTTTCTCTCTTTAGAATTTCTCTCTCTGGCTTTTTTTTTTATTTTTTGTTTTTTCTGATGATGATCTTATCATCCTTTTTTTTTGTACCTTCATCTGCTTTGACTTCCTTGGACTTTTTATCCTTCTGACTCTTGGATTTGTTGTGGTCTTCTAAATTTTCATCTTTTTTTTTCTTTTTTCTTTGTATTTGTTTTTTTTTTTTTTCATCTTTATCCCTGTCTTTTTCTTCCTGGCTGAAGGGCCAAGAAACGGAGATCAGCACCGCTGGTAAGGACTGTTAAGTCTAATGCCGTATCCTTTACCTTTACCTTTTTCTTATTATTGACAGTTTATCAAAATAATTCACCAATGATTTCACACCTTGCTTTTGGAAATTTCCATTTTCTCCTGTTTTATCTGGACCTTGCCTCTCCTCATCTCTCTCTCGCTTGTAGCATGGTCTAAGAGAAAATAATGGCTCAGAAACTCGTATATAGCTAGGAAATTGCAATAAAAAGGATGAATATCCTTGAACCTCACAAAAAACTGGAAAGTTTTGACCCTGTCCAGGCAGCATAGATTTTTCTTCACACCAAAGATCTTCCATGTTTTTACGTGCATCTTCAAGATCCAGGAGAGACAAACAATCATTCTTTAGTTTCCAATACATGTCCATCATAGCGCGGATTGCCTTAGCACCTTTTTGCCACTCGTCTTTTCGTTCTTCTGTGGGGGATAGTTGACCATACGCATAACTAAACGAGAGACACCATTCATTGGCTAATAAGGTCAGTTTTAGCCGAAACTTATCAACTGCATATACTGACTTTCGAAGGTAAACCTTATAATTATTTTCGTATTCATTTATTAGAAATAGGATAATTTTCTCGTTTCTACTGTTTTGATGTCAAACAGTTCGTGGTAACGAACTGTAGTAAGGAGCGACCCGGCTCAATAGTAACCAAAACTCTAAAAAATGGAATTTTGATACCAATAGCTATATCAAAAGAATCGCATTTTAATGCTGGTTTTAAATATATAAGTTTCATCAAGTTTAGTCTTACGCATCAAAAGTTACGAGCCTGAGAAAATTTGCGTTATTTTAGAAAATAGGGGGAAACACCCCCTAAAAGTCATAGAATCTTAACGAAAATCACACCATCAGAATCAGCGTATCAGAGAACCCTATTGTAGAAGTTTCGAGCTCCTATCTACAAAAATGTGGAATTTTGCATTTTTTGCCAGAAGGCAGATCACGGATGCGTGTTTATTTGTTTTTTGTTTTTTTGTTTTTGTTTTTTTTTTTTCCCAGGGGTGATCGTATCGACCCAGTTGTCCTAGAATGTTGCAAGAGGGCTCATTCTAACGGAAATGAAAAGTTCTAGTGCCCTTTTAAAGTGACCAAAAAAATTGGAGGGCACCTAGGCCCCCTCCCACGCTAATTATTTTCCCAAAATCAACGGATCAAAATTCTGAGATAGCCATTTTATTCAACGTAGTCGAAAAACCTTATAACTATGTCTTTGGGGACGACTTACTCCCCCACAGTCCCCGTGGGAGGGGCAACAAGTTACAAACTTTGACCTGTGCTTACATATAGTAATGGTTATTGGGAAGTATACAGGCGTTTTCAGGAGGATTTTTTGGTTGGGGGAGGGGTTGAGAAGAGGGGGATATGCTGGGGGAACTTTCCATCGAGAATTTGTCATGGGAGAAGAAAATTTCCATGAAGGGAGAGCAGGATTTACTAGCATTATTTTAAAAAAAAAATGAAAAAATAAATGTGAAAAAGCTTTTTCAGCTGGAAGTAAGGAACAGCAATAAAACTTAAAACAAACAGAAATTATTACCCATATAAGGGGCTCACCTCCTTATGATACCTAGCTCTTTACGCTAAAGTATTTTTAGTAATTTCAACTATTTATTCTACGGCTTTTGTGATTCAGGGGTCATTCTTAATGAATTGGGATAAAATTTAAGCTTTAGTGTAAAGAGCGAGGTACTGACGACGGAGCGAATCCCCTCATATATGTAATAAAAACATGAGAATACAAAAGTTCTTTACATAAGCTAATTTAGAAGTTACGTAAATCTTTTACCAATAAAAAGATTCGTAAAAAATTAAAAGTTCTAGTTGCCTTTTTAATTAACCAAAAAATCAAAGGGCAACTAGGCTTCGCCCCCGCTCTTTTTTTCTCAAAATCATTCGATCAAAATTATGAGAAAGCCATTTAGCCCCCCAAAAAAATATGCAAATTTCGTTTTGATTATTCTTCTGCGGAGAGCCAAAATCAAAACATGCATTGATTCAAAAACGTTCAGAAATTAAATAAAAAAAACTAGTTTTTTTAACTGAAAGTAAGGAGCGACATTAAAACTTAAAACGCACAGAAATTACTTCGTATATGAAAGAGGCTGCTTCCTCATCAACGCCCCGCTCTTTACGCTAAAGTTTTTTACTGTTTTAAAAAGAAGAATTGAGAGAAAGAGTCAAACTTTAGCGTAAAGAGCGGGGCGTTGATGAGGAAGCAGCCTCTTTCATATACGAAGTAATTTCTGTGCGTTTTAAGTTTTAATGTCGCTCCTTACTTTCAGTTAAAAAAACTCGTTTTTTTTATTTAATTCACCCAAGTACAACTTATTCCCTTTTTTCAAAGTTTCTGAGGCCTCAAATACTGTATCAATAAAGAAACGTGGGAAAATACCATCTCTTATGTATTCATAGATATCTTCCATAATATCCGTGAAGTCAACTAACGACGTCCATTCAGGTCTTCCCTCTTCTTCGGGGAGAACATTTTTGTATATATGTAGGGCTACTAGACACCATTGTACTAATGATATGCGTAGCAGGAACTGAGAGTGCTCAGTTGAGTACAATTTTTCTGTCTTAAGTCTACTTACAATTATTTTAAATTCATATACATAAAAACTTATGGTTTTAGAACAAGTCCAAATCATGTTGCATATAAGCATACGCTCATAGGATTTCATGTGTGACATTAATTTTCACTCTCAAGTTCTTTAATTCGTAAAATTATGCAGTTTTTAAATAAATAGGTGATTCCAAACTATTTCGTAGACAAATACTCATAAATATTTGTGCATTTATAAACTTAAAAAATTTTGATTGCACGTAGATTACTCAGTTTCTCCACATTTTGAAATAGGCAATTATGATCTATATGAAATAGTTATGATCATAGTTATGACCTATATGAAAATAGAGAAGGCCACAACAAATCCAAGAGTTAGAAGGATAAAAAGTCCAAGGAAGTCAAAGCAGATGAAGGTACAAAAAAAAAGGATGATAAGATCATCATCAGAGAAATCAGAAGATAAAAAAAAAGCCAGAGAGAGAAATTCTAAAGAGAGAAACTCTAAAGAGAGAAACAAAACTAAAAGGAAGGAAACACAGAAAGGTAATAAAACAAAAAAAAATATGCAGCATCGAATTCGTCTGAAAATGTTAAAAGTAAACAGCCAAATGATAAGAAGCCCTCTAAAGATAGTAAACCAAAAAAATTAATTCTATAAAACAAAGTAACTCAATTGACTATTTAAAAAAAAAGATAAAGCTAGAAAAAGTAGCAAGACGGAAAAACCATCGCAAGATGACAACAAAGTTACAGGTCTACTAGAAAAAATAAAACTAAGTAGGAGCAACTCAAGAAGCAGGGAAAGTGGTGAGAATTCATCAATAGATGACAAAGCAGGTAAAGGGCTGCTTCAAAAAATAAAAAAAAGTAGGAGCAACTCAAGAAGCAGGGAAAGTGGCGAGAATTCATCAAAAGATGACAAAACAGGTAAAGGGCTGCTTCAAAAAATAAAAAAAAAGAAGGATAAAATGAAAATGATGGGAAAAGGGTAAGAATTCATCGAACGATGACTGGAAAGGTAAAGGGCAACTTGAAAGAATGAAACTAGGTAGGAAAAAATCAAGAAGTAGGGAAAATCACAAGAAATCATCAAAAGCTAGCAAGAAATATAAAGGGCTACTTGGAAAAATGAAACCAACATTGAGCAAATCAAAAAGTAGGGAAAGAGGCATGTGCCTTGGAAGCAAAATGGGGAAAAAATTATTTAAATCTTCTAGAAGAAAGTAATAATATAACAATAATCACTGCAAACATTACAAAGTTGAAAGTATGCCCGTTAAAAGACATTAGGAACCACTATTGACAATCCCAGTTGTCTTTCTTCTTTATAAAAGCGTGCCAAGGAATCAAAAGAACAGCAAGGAAACAGGCTTGAGGCTAAAGAACGCAAAACCCTGTAGTTAGATGAAGGTCCACCTGGACAGCGAGAGTCAAAACATGTCAAAACTGAAAATGAAAGCGATGATGATTGGGTTTGGGATTTTGACTTGGATAAGGTCATCAATGCCTACCAGATTTTAGTTTAAAAAACAAAGGTTCGGCAATATGTATTTCATAGTGAATCTGAAAAATAAAGAAGCAAAAAGAAAACTGAAAAAAGAACAAATGTAAAAAACTAAAAAATACTAAAAAGAAAAAACACTCAAAGAGAAATTACAGACCGGGACACAAATGACGACCGGGACAGAGGGAATATAAATAACGACCGGGACACTCAAAGAGAAATTATAGACTGGGATACCGGGACACAAATGACGACCGGGACACAGGGAATATAAATGACGACCAGGACACAGGTATTTAAGAATATCGTTCAAAGACAAATTTTTAATTGTAAGAAGACCGTTGAAAGAGAAATTTCTAATTGTAAAATGACTGAAGAACCTACAATGGCAACGGTACCACCATCGAAGTAGATAACCAGTGGGTTGTTCCATATTCCCCATTATTATCAAAAAAATTTAATGCAAACATAAACGTTGAATACTGTAACTCCGTAAAGGCAATCAAATACATATGTAAATACGTCAACAAAGGCAGTGACATGGCAGTTTTTGGCTTGCAGCCCGAAATCAAAGATTTCGACGAAATCGTACAATATCAGCCTGGAAGATACATAAGCAGTAATGAAGTTGTTTGGCGAATTCTTTCATTTCCGATACATGAACGTAGTCCAGCTGTTGTTCACCTAGCGGTACATTTACAGAATGGTCAACGTGTTTATTTTCCGGAAACCAACGTGCAACAAAGAGCCCTGAATCCATCGGATACAAAATTAACAGCTTTTTTTTCGCTTTGCAAAAATGATTCTTTTGCAAAAAAACTGCTGTATACTGAAGTGCCTTCGTATTACACGTGGAATACTAAAAATAAAGTATTTGAACGTCGAAAACAGGGTAAGTCAGTCGACGGCCAACCTACCATCTTCAAAGATACCACGATAGGAAGACTACACCGTTCACCCCAATCAACATGAATGCTTCTTTCTACGCCTGCTTTTGGTGAATGTACCCGGTCCGACATCCTTTGAGTATTTGAGAACTGTAAACGGTACTATACATGACACTTACCGTAGTGCATGCCAGATAAATGCAGATAAATTACAGACCGGGACACAAATGACGACCGGGACACAGGGATTATAAATGACGTACGGGACGCTCAAAGAGAAATTACAAACTGGGACAAAAATGACGACCGGAATACTGGGAATATAAATAACGACCGGGACACAGGGAATGTTCGATTAGCAATCACCATCAACAAAGCTCAAGGGCAATCATTAGAATAATGAGGTATAGATCTGAATACGGATTGTTTTTCCTATGGACAATTTAATGTTGCATGTTCAAGAGTCGGTAAACCTGACAATCTATTTATATGCACAGACAATGGGACATCGAAGAATGTTGTATATTCGCAAGTTTTACGTAGTTAAAAACATATATATATATCTGTAACGAAAAGAGAAATCTTTTCCCTTTTATCTATATTCACAGGTGGGACACAGGGACACAACTACAATGGCAAGTAACGACTTACGCGCGCGGGGGGGGGCTTGGAGGAGGGGTGCGAAGCGCCCCAACGAAATAGGTGTTGGGGGGGGTGCGAAGCGCCACCCCAACAGCTAGTACAGAATAATTTTGTGCCAATATAGTTACGGTGACTCATAGAGCACTATGGTACACTTTGTTCTGATCAAATTGGGGCTTTAATCTAGCCTTCCAAGCTAAGCATGTTCAATTGATTTGTCTGACTTGTTTTTGAGTTGAACAATAATCCTTACTGCAGTTGAAAATTATTTATTCATTTAGTTTTAGTAATTTGTGATAGTGATTGACACTATCAATAAACAAATGAACTCGAAACGACTGAAAATTACAATAAATAATCAACTTCAACTTAAAACGAATTGTAATTACCATAAACATAAGTAGTAAGCTACCTTTCCTTTTGCGACAGAAGGCGGACTTTAATTAAATTATTTGATTCATTACGACATCATGGATGAAAAGTCAGTAGTTTTAGGTAATGTTTTTGTTGTCTCTATTTCCGGATGTTAATTAATTTATATTGCCAATAACAGTGTGGAATTTTGTTATATTTTCAAGGTGTATTGCTGAAAGGCAATTTAAAACAATCTTTGAAGCTTAAAAATCATTTTGTGAACTTTTTGCACCGGCTGACCGTCACATAGACAAATGGTTTATTTGCAAATTTTCCAAGAGGGACTAGCTATCATCGAAATGTGTCGTGAATTTATGGTTTGACTTTGAAACTTGATTGAAAAGACAGTGAAATTCTACATTCTCTTATCGGCGAGCTTGTCGATCAAAGCGGGAGACACCGCAGGGAACTCTCCAATTGCCGAAATGATACTTCCTTTGAGATAATTTTTAATGTTTTTCTTGCAGGTATGCTAGAATATTTTTAGTTTCATTAAAACTGAGTATTTCGTTTGTTCAGCACAATGTGAGAAGTTAAATGTTCTTTTTTAAGATTTCTGGAAAAGCAGGTGTTGACTTTTTGTTTCCATCATTCATTCAGATCTCTTGCTCAAACTCTACAAGTTATGGCAAGGCCACCCAGTCAATTCGAAATAGTTTGGCCATTAAATAGGACTAGATAGTTCATAATAGCATAAACCACAGTTCTTTATTGACATAAAAAAAATCCACAAAATAAGTTTTTCAAAGAAAGGCAAAGCGCTAAATTATACCAAAAAAAGAACAGAAATAAAGCAAAAAAAATGCATAAAAGCAAAAAAATATAAAATTTGCTATACGCGCAAAATTTGGTTAAGAATAAAAGCATGTCTAAATTGATGTTAAGGGTGAAAACGCAAAGAATGTACCTTCGCTGACTCTTATTCTGTGCTATTCATATAATCATTTTTCCGTAGTTTGTTCAATTTGCCCTGCATCAAGATGCAGGGGTACAACTTCAAGACATTTCGGGTTCACCAAGAGAAGCATAAAATTTTAAGATTACCTGACGAAACAATTCTTGAGGTCTTCAAGTTCGAAACAGTTCTTGAGGATTATATGAATGATGGAATAATAACAGAAATAACCTCCCGTATGTATCTTATGTTCTTTTCATTGTTGTTAATATAAAACGTTGTTGCCGCTGCTATATTGTTAATATAAAACGTTGTTGCCGTTTCTATATTGTTAATATAAAACGTTATTGCCGTTGCTCTATTGTTAATATAAAACGTTGTTGCCGTTGCTATATTGTTAATATAAAACTTTGCCGTTGCTATATTGTTAATATAAAACGTTGTCGTTGCTATGTTGTTAATATAAAAGCGCTGCTAAAACATATTAAAAGTCTTCAAAGTTTCTTATAAAAATCCTAGAAATCATGTTGAAATCATGTGAATCCTAGATTTCACAGGAGCAGCACTTGCAGCAACATACGTCTCTTCTAGCTAAATAAAAAAAAGTTTTTAAACTGAAAGTAAGGAGCAATATTAAAACTTAAAATGAACAGAAACAAGACCTACGTTGCCTGAGCAATGTGAAGTGTTGCGGCAACCTTTGTCCGACTTCGCCGAATAAAGGGCAACCTTTGTCCGGCTTTGCCGAATAAAGTGTTGCGAGAGTGGTGGTTTTTATTTGTTTTTAGTTTAGTTTTCTTTTAATTTTTTATCTTGTGCTGAGGACGCCTTGTTTGGATACAGGCAAAATATCCGCGTTGTTTTAGTCTTTCCTCTCTACTGGCCGTCGTCTCGTTTGAAGTTTTCTTTTTGTAGAGTTTTATCTCTCTTTATTGTTTATTGTCATGTCTGGCCAGTTCGGCTTGAGAATTTTCATAGTTCAAAAGTTGTTTTTTTTTGCCGTTGGCCAACTTTCTAACGTCACCACTTAGAAAGGAGCAAAAGATAAGCTCCAATTTCTTTAGCAATGACAGAACTTCTAAAGTTTAAGAGGTACATCTCATAACATTTCTTTACCTCAATCAAACAAATGATAAACCCAGCCAAAATCACGGCAGCACCTTCGGACCCGTGGGAAAATGCCGCTTTTCGGCTTCTATAAATTTTTCTATCGATCACTCAAAGAAGATATTAAGAAGATATTAATAAGAAGATTGGCTGTGGGGCCGGGTAACTGCCGCATATATTTAACACTTATAGATTTTAGTCCATCTTCAATTTGAAAGTGGTGCCTGCCTGCTTGCCTGCTAGAACGGAGCTTTCCACTCGAAAGCAGAAACATGGTTTGATGAAACGAAACCTTGGCTGCACAACTTCAGATACTCCTCTCTGACATAGGCTATATTACTCCACTTCACTTCACATACCATAGGCTCTGGCTCGTGGACAAGCTAAAACCATCCTTTTTGGCCCCAGGCAAGAGTTCTGAGGAGTTTTCTAAAGTGTAATGCCATATTCATCAATCCAGCCTGAGGTCCACACTCTCCGTAAAAACCGCACAGCTTAGACCCTTACCAGTTTCCAGGAATAAGCCGACACCTGCAGCATAGGAAAAAAAAACGAAAAACGGGACAAAACCAAAGTGGTGCTCTCGCAACACAATTATCTGGATACCATCTCACATTGGGCTATATGGCAATGAGATGGCAGATATGATGGCTAAAGAAAGTCTTACACAACAAATTTCTTTATGTAATACTAATCACTCTGTCGAAATACAAAACAGAATCAAAGAGCATCTTATAAAAGAAGAGCATCTCCTTTTCAAAAGCAAATGCTAAAACAAATATCTAAAAATTGTAAAAGACAATTTCATCAGCAAGAACCTAATACATCCAAACAAAAACATTGCAATCACAATTTTTAGAATTAGTACAGGACACAACAAAACCAATGCTTCATTATTCAGATGGAACATTACAACATCACCATTATGTGATCTTTGCAAGAAAGATGAAGATGCAGAACACCTTATAATGAATTGCTTAAAATTTAACCAAAAGAGACATTTTCTTGAAAAAAGCGTAAAAAATAATGCAAGTGTAAATTTGGATTATAATGAGATTATTGGTATAACAGAAACGGGAAAACAAGAGAGTATGACAAGAATACTAGGATATTTTTTAAGAGATACAAAGAGCGTGTCCGAAATCTCAAGTATGCAGAATTAATTTCGCATCCATCTGGAATTCTTCGAAGAATTCTCAGTCCGGACTAGAATTTCATCTGTAATTATCGCAGGGTTATGACGTCAAAAACCCCACGAAAAAATTCTACGAAATTGCAGCATTTATCTGAGGTTTTTCAGAAGAAACTAAAGAAAGATAGTGGCGATCCATATCCAAAGCATAAGGAAAACCAGAGCATAAGGAAGAAAGATCTGTTTCCAGAGAGATTTCAAATTCCAAAAATGTGTGACAAAAGACTTCCAGTGTAAGTGGCTAAGAATATCTCAGTTAAAAAAAAAAATTATTTGTGATCAGCAGCTTTTAGATGATTATTATTAAAGATGTAGATCTTCACCTTGCTCAGTGATCATAGAGCTTTAATTGTATGATAACTGCTAAATACAATGATCATTGACTTCTTGTTCTGTTATTCTTGAAGCAAAAAAAAATTAAGCTGTTTCAAACAAAGAGAAAACACAAAATTTCTCATGCCCTGCTAAACGATTATCTCTAAGCAGAGTAATAGCTAATCAGCAGTTTTTTGATAGTTGTTTAATAAAGTGATTGTTAATATTCTAGTTGAGTGACTTCTTGTTATCTCAGAAAGGGGTAAGGTTAGGAAAATGAAACTTTCAGGGATGGTTCTAAAGGCTAAAGTATATCCTGGGAAGGAATTCTAGAGTACCCACCTCCACTCCTTTTCCCTCTACAGAGCCATAAAATTTGCCAATCCGACAGGTTTGACAAGTTTAACAGGTTTGTCAAAATTGAAATTTTGACAAAACAACATTTTATCTTAAGTTTTAGTTACCAGTTGCTTTTTCTCTGCCTTTAGTTCTGAAAATGCAATTCCTGTTATGAGTAGAATTCTGAGCCATATCACTTTTTTTTTCTTCAAAATTAAGGAAATGTATTGGCATATCTTTCAAACCTTATAAATTTGGATTGAGCAAAGTTTTTGACCTAGGGTCATAGTCTCAGAATCTCAATCAAACACATGGATGGAGAAGTAGAAATTGCAATGTCTGTGTTAACTATAGTTAACACGTTTGATCCCAGAAAAGATTTAACAAATTTTATCATTGTCACATCAAATTTAGCATGCTGACGAGCCTGATATTTGCCTTGTAGTGTCCTTTTTCAAATAATATTTATCAAAAATAAAAAGTCTTTTATTTTTGCTGTTTAAGATGTTTATGACTTTACAGAATGTTATATTTGAGTATGGGTGTGCGCTAGGATTAACAATGCTTATGACAGCAAAGGTCTTTCCATTTGTGGCACAACAGAGTGTTGAATCCCTGACCCTAAACTCCTGAGTCAACTGTCATATTTGACATATGTGAAAAAATGTATTTAATTTTTTTTTTCACTCCTAAAGGTGTAGTTGAAAGTAGTCAGAGCCTTGGGGTGTGAATCCCCTTATTTGTCCTGTTGGAAGGAGGCTAGTACTGTACTTCAATTTTCATAGTTTCTTGTTAATCTTATAATCTCAACTTTTGCAATTTTCTTGTTTCTTTACCACTTCAATGGTATTCTATGAACCTGTTCTTGTTCTTTGTAATATGCATTTACTTTATTTGGGATATATGTAGGCTTCTCTTTGATACTCTACAATAGCATCCTTATCTAGATCATGTTGCATGTAGCTTTTTCTAAATGTTGTCAAGTCTCTTAAGTCCCTTATACCTGATGCTTTCCCTACTGTTTTTAGTTGGTAAAAAAAAAAAAAAAAACAATCCAAAGAAAGTTCCCATTGAAAAGAGCCCAAAAGTGAGATTGAATTTATCAAAGCTTGGAGGTTTGCCCCTTCAGTCTGTTGAAAGAAAACAGATTCATAATTGAAGCTTTGTTCATTTCAATCTTAATAGTGACCTACATTTGTGACAATTCATTAAATGATTGTAAAGGGATACTTCTATTTATTTATTTGTCTTGTTTGAATTCCAAATGATTTTTTTAAATTCTTTAAATTGATATACATTCCTTACAAATTAATTAGTTGCACCACAGTTCCATTTGCAAGTTTTGACCTACTTTGTAACCCTTGGTCTCAAAATTGCATATGAATTTATTGAAGCTAGGGAACATAGAACTCCTGTCTGTTTGAAGAAAAGGGATGGATGTAAGTTGGGTTAATTACACTAAAGTCCTAGGGCCATTGCAATTAAAATAAAACAATAAAGATTAACTATAAAATACTTGACATTACATAAGCATAACAGTCACAAAGAAAATCCATTCACAAAATTTTACTTTTGTGCTCAGTTGCCAACCTGAGCAATTGCCTAAATTCTTAAACCTTGCAAAACCTTCACCAGCCATCTCTCATGACCCACACTCTTGTCTATACATCAACAATTCATTGGAAAGGAACAACTACCCAACTGTCATTTTTTAATTTGTATTTATGTTTAATAAGTTTAAAAGAAAGCTTATATGGCTAAGTCAGAAGCCCAGTAAAGGACAAGGTGATCCTTTAGCCAGGAAGTGCAATAGGAAGCTAGGGGCCAGCCATTCTGTGCTTTTACATGCCCTTCCTGCTTACTGTCCCCACATTTCTTTAGGTAACTTTTTAAAGTTGGGCCAATTCTAGCTGAGCTATCAGTCACATCACTGATCCCTGTCCCAAACCAAATAATCTAGTAATACCAGGAATTAAACCTGTGCCCTTTGGACAAAGGATTCTCAAGCTAGAGAGCCAGCCACTTAGGAAGGAACACAAATGTGACCACAGAACAACAATTGTTTGAAAAAAGAAAATATTTAAAAAAACTCAAGTCATAGTTGCTGCCCATAAACAATATGCATTTTATTTAGACAAATTAAATTTAAGACAGGTATCAACAAAACTCCATCAGGAATTGTATTTACTTAAGATACAATAAGCAATATGAAAGCTTAGTTTTGTGATATTCTGGTCTTGAAATAATACAAATAAGAAAAATTAGATGTTCTATTTGTTTTCCACAAGCTCATTTGAGACTGCAATGTGCCCATGGTGCATTTTATAATCTCTCTAAAATGCTTTAAACAGAAGGATTTGTAAAGATAATTGTTCTGATCAGCAAGAAAAGTACTAACATAATTCTCTAAACTTGGAACTTTTTAAGACAACTTTTTAGCAAAGCAAATGCAAAACAAAAGAATTCAGCTAAAAGTGGTAAAATATAGGACAAATCTAACTGGTCTAAATAATCAAGGCCTATAAACACAACTGCCTTCTAATTTCAATTCTTTGTGTTTCTGATTCTTAGCAGCAGCTTTGTAATGGAAAATCTCAGTTCTATTGGCCTACTAGATATGGTCTAAATGGTTCTGGAGACATTGACATTTTATTTTTTCTAGAGATATATTTAGTGCAGCAGTGCATATACACAATGTTACAAATCTAATGATCACCCAATTTGCATGACCACTAGATTTCAAAAGCCAGAGAAAATTCGATCCTTGAATCTATTGATGACCTTTGATCTTGATTGCCATCATAAGAAAGTCATGGGCCTTACTTATTGTTAGACATAGGCCTACCAAAGACTATAGTAAATGCTAGATATACCCAGTGTCTGATTGATTTCTGTTTCTTCCCCTACTACTGAGTTGCTGTTGAGTAGGGATTTGAGCTTCAAAGAACAAATGACGAAAACAGTTTTCGGACTGAGTATTTAAGGCCTTTTTTCGCGTCAACCAAAGAGACTGTTTGAGCTCAACCACTCGGTGTGGTTGAGCTCAACCGCTGTTTTTGCGTGAAACAGTGACAAACCAGGTTGTCATGAAAAGTGATTTTGCGTGAAACAATTGACTGGTTGAACTCTAATTTAACCAGAACTGTCATTGTTTTTAACCGTAGGGTTCTACCATTCATAATTGTTGGTTGACCTTTTCAGGCGTAGATTTCGAAAAGAAGAATTCGTAGGCTATAAATAAGTCTATATAAAATAAGAATTATAAGCTGACAAATAGAATTCTAGCCACGCAAAAGTAAGGTTTAATTTAGTTTTTTTCGTATTAGGGCTATTTGGATAAATGTTGGGTTATATCCTGCAATTTGATTCACATAGGCCTTAAGACAGGAAGTCAAGAGTTTGAATATGCTTTTGAAAACTTATGTAGATACTTGGAAATCTTTGTTTCATCCTTTTGATGCTCTAGGCTTGACCTTAGCTTGGTAATTTGGCTTCAGAGATAAAACCTTGATGAAGCAAGACCCTAGTCGTTATAAAGCATTGTTAATCCAATTACTATTCTTACTAGATGCTCCAAGATGTGTTGCATCTTTGTCAGAACTCTTTACATTTCAGCCTTACCCTATAGGGCCATGGATAAATTTTCAGGTCAAACTCTAGTTTGGCTACTGTTTGCTATCTTAGAAATGGGTTAAGTCAGGAAAATAGAACTTCCAGTAATGAATCCAAAGCAAAAAATACGTAAAATTCTAGTTTAGCTAATTTTCATTATCTTGGAAAGGGAATAGGTTACAAGAATGAAACTCAGTAATTAATCCAGGGTCAAAAACACTCTGGGAAGGTACTGCCAGGCTTCTATGTCAACCCTTTTCTGATTTCTAAGTCTTAGATAATTGCTTACTCAAAAGGTCTATACCTATACTATAGAAATTTTGACAAAACAAGATTTACCTTAATTTTTAATTGTCAGTTTCTTTTACTCTGGCTTTAGCTCTTAAAATGCAATTCTTTGTATTTGAGTAGCATTTTAAGCCATATCAATATTTTTTTTTCAAAATTTAGGAAATGTCTTTGCATATCTTTAAAACCTTATAAAGTGGATTGAGGAAAGCTGTGAAACAGAAGTCTTAGAAGTATCTTATATCAAAATACACCTGATACAGTTTAATTTTTTAGAGATGACACAGAATAGCATTAAAGCTGAGTATTTGCTTTGCAAGAAATGTGTCCCTTCTGTTGTAAAGCATTTTGGATAGACACTAATCTAACCATGGGTGTATTGCTGTTGCAAATGGTTTTGCTTAAAATGGTTTGGAAAACAAATAACAAATGTAAATTTGCTTTTTTATCATTATTTAAGACTAGAATATCACAAAGCTATGCAATCACATTGCTTGTTGTATCTTAAGTAAATACAATCCCTGATGGAGCTTTGTTGATACCTGTCTTAAAATTAATTTGTCTAAGTAAAATACATTGTTTATGGGACAGTAGAGAAAATGGCAACAACCATGAATTGAGTTTTTTTCAATATTTCTTTTTTCAAATAATAGTTCTCTGGTCACATTTGTGTTCCTTGCTAAGTTGTTGGCACTCTGGTTTGGGAATCCTTTGTCCAAGGGGTACAGGTTTAATTCCTGGCATTGCTAGTGTATTTGGTTTTTACCAGCTAAGTATTCATTATGCTAGTTTGCATCTTAAGTAAAGCAATCCCTACTGGAGCTTTGTTGACACCTGCCTTACAATAACTTGTCTAAGTAAAATACAATGTGTATTGAAGATTAGTGAAATGGCTGTAAATCCATCTTGTTGTTTTTTCAATTTTTTTTTTTTTTTTAATAGTTGTTCTACTCTGGTCGTAATAATGTTCTTGGCTAAGTGGAAAGCACTCTTAGTAAGAAATCTTTTGTCCATGGGGTACAGGTTTGATTCCTAGTATTGCCTGTTTATTTGTTTTAAATGGGGGTCAGTGATTTTAGACAGATCTAAACCAGCTCTAAATAGGCAAATGGAGAAATATGCAAAAGGTAAGCAGGGAGGGTGTACAAAAGCACAAGATTTCTGGCCCCCAGCCCTTAATTGCAATTCTTGGCCAAAGGGTCACAAAGTGGAAATTAGCACTGCCAGTTTAGACCTTGAAGTGTTGGTGCTGCCATACTTACTTACTTGCATATTGCTATTGAGTTTGCCCACATTTTATCTTCATTACTATCCCAAATCATTTAGACATTCAGCAAACTGTCTCAAAGCACAATTAGTATTGAATAGTTTTTGGGCCTTACTGACTTTCCCTTTATAGCAAAGGTTTATTGTTGTGTATAATGTAGATATTTTAAAGTAATCAATCATTAAGAATTCCCTTTTAGTTTTATCAAGTTTTTGAGTAATAAACCTTTTTAATTACCTTAAATATTTATTCAGGTCCTTTACTATTGGCTGCCCTTTATATTACAATAATGATTTAAATATATTGTGGTAACTAAAAATTTGGATAATCCAACCTATTTTACCATCTTAAGGTTGTTTACAAAGGTGTATGAAATATTTAAGTACTGACTTAGCTACAGAAAACTTCTTGATATAATAAAATGTAAGCAAGATGACTCTTACTTTGACCATATCTATGGAAGCGCTAATGAGAGAGTGGGTCATTTGATGCATTTGTAGGATTGAGTGAGATGAGAAATGAAGTGTAGGTTTGATGAGAGATGGCTGGTGAATGTGATGAGGGATGAATGTTTTGCAAGATTTTAAAATTTTGGACAATTTCTCATGTTGACAGTAGAGTGCAGAAGTAAAATTTTGTATTTTTTTTTCTTTGTTTCTGTTATGTTAGACAATGTTGAATATTCTAAAGTGAAGTTTCTTTTTTGTTTGGAATTGTGATGGCCCTAGGGCTTTAGTACAATACAGATTACTAATGTTTATTCACTTTCTTTAAACAAACACAATGTCTATGTCTCCTAGCTTTAACAAAGTCAGATGTAATTTTAAGACCAGGGATTTCAAAGTAGGTCAAATGAACTTCTGGTAAAAATGAGCAATTTATGAAACATCTAGATTAAAAAAAAGTCTTTTAGACAACAAAGAAGACAATTGAATAAAGAAAAGTACCTTATATCATAATTGTTGTGCACCCTTAAGATAGAAATGAATAAAGCTTCAATTAAGATTCTGTTTTGTTTAAACAGACAGAAGGGACAAACCTCCAAGCTTTGACAAATACAATCTCACTTTGTGGCTCCTATCTTCTCAAAGCAGACTTTCTTTGGATTTTTTCTATCCAACTAAAACTGAAAAGGACAGCATGATATACAAGTGACCTTCCAATTACCCTACATAGGAAGAGAAAATCATTAAGTTAGGCTATGCTTTATCTCAATCCCCCTCCCAATGTGCAGAAATATGGCTCAAATTTCATATTTTCAATGCATTTAACCTCCTGTCACCTGTTTTTCTAGTTATTGTTTGTCACATTTGTTTAATTTACAGCTACATGGGATGAAGTTGGAGAGACAGATTGACAAAACAAATGGAAAATAGGAAATTTCAGCAATACATTTTTATATTGGGAGGATTAAGGGGTAAAGTAGAGCAAAGTTGAATGTAAAATGTGTTACCAGCTATTATCTAAAAATTATGAAGCATGAATTTTTTTTTATTATGTTTCTTTCTCTTCAGGTCCTTCTCTAGGGCTTTACCAAATCAAACATTCTATGCCCAGAAAAATTAGCAACAAGGTATAGTCTATATACAAAGGCTTATGTTATTTAACTATGAATATGGAATTTATATGGCAATCAGGAACTGGATACAAGCTAAAGCAAGTAAAAAAGAAAGAAAAAACTTCCCTAGTTAGCTCAGGAGACTTTTAATAGATTACTCTTCAGATAATTGTCTATGATACATAATTTAAATATTTACCCCTGTACAGTAGGGCGTTAAAACAATCTATCACAATGTAAGATACAGTATATTTAGATATGATTCTGATTTACAAATTCCAGGATTCTTTGTTGTAGTTTTCATAATTTTGTTGATAAAGTTTTATGTATTCATCATATTTTATTTTATGTCATTAACATTAGCCAAACTAAACTTCTCAATAGAACTTGAATGTGGTGGCTATAATGCACAAGTACTGCAAAAATCTTACAACACATTATGTGTTATGGTAACTGTTCAGTGAGAAAAAAAATTTTTCCTAGTTTAGCTTAATTTGTTATATTTTTGTGCTTATCAGAAATATTTTGTTAGTTTTACAGCTGTCCCCCCTCAAAAAATTCTTAAACACTTGCTGGTTCATACTTAACTAGTATTCTACTGAAAACAAAAATTAATATATATTTTGTATTGAAGAAATATAAAGCCCTTTGGATTTTTTTTTATTCAGATTAAGCAGTTGATTTGGTCCAATTATTTGGTCCACACCCTTAAAAACGCTTGTGTTATAAAAGTGAAACCCTTGCAAAATAAATCTTCTACTTAAATGACAAGAAAAAAGTGTTTTTAGTGTCATAACTTTGCTCACTTTCAATTTAAGAAGTTTCCAAGATTTGGAAACATTCAGGATATACATTTCCCTATATTTAAATACAAAACACTGATATGGCTTAAAATTCTACTCAAATAACAAGAATTGCATTTTCAGAGCTAAAACCAGAGAAACAGAAACTGCTTGCTGAAAATTAAGGTAAGATGTTGTTTTACAAAAATTTTAACAGTTACAGACCAGTCCAGTATGCAAAATTCCCAGATTTAAAAACAGAAGAGGGTTATCACATAAGCTTAGCAATAGCTTCTCAGAGTATGTTTTTAGCAATGGATTAATCACTGAAAGTTTCATTCACCTAACATAACCCCATTCAAAGATAGCAAAAAGTAGCTAAACTGGAATTTGACTGGAAATTTAATCTATAGCCTGGTAGGCTAATAGAATTCCAAATCAAAACAAAAAGAAGTCAAACTAGAATTTTATCCTCTGTTTAGGGTAGCTCAACAAAGCTAAAGTCTTATCATTTAGGACTTTTTTATAGGTAATTTTGCTTTTACAGTATGAATACAACATTTTCCAATATATTACCTGAACAATTTAACCAAAGATTCCACTAATTCAGACCCTTCCTATCTCTTCAAATATACCAGAGAGTATGCTAGATCATTTTTCAATTCTCTCTCACCTAAAACTAATGTGAAATATGTCAAATCCGGAGGAAATTAAGCCAGTGCTAAATCATTAAATTATAATAGAATGACACTCTTAACACTATACGGATGTTTTATGTTTGAAATGTTTTGCCCAAACCGACAAGTAAAAAGTGTTTTCGCGAACCAGTTTTGTTTGAGCTCAACCATATGTAATTTTTTTCCGTTTTTGCGTTAAACATACCAGCTGGTTAAACCAAAGCTGTCATTGGTTAAACCAGCTGGTTGACGCGAAAAAAGGCCTTTAGAATTAACCCTGCATCCAGATGCAGCATTCTTTGTGAAATAAGATTTCGGACACGGTCAAAACTGTTAGATTACATTTAACCACAGTTCTCCCTGTGTTTTTTTTGCAGCATGCAACGCTGCGCAGCTTACATTGGGTGGGTTTGTTTACTTGCCCAATGAGGTTTAACCCCTAAAAGATAGCAACAAATACTTGTCTGGCCCCATGTCACTTAAAACGGCAAGATTAATTGCGAATAATAACAATATTGGTGACGTGTAATTATTGTTTTAATGCTATGTGAAGTTCTGATAAGGAAGAGGCTGGGACTTTGGGCCTGTTTCTAATTTTACAGGCAAATACACCTTCAGCAATTATTTCAGAGCTGGGTAGCCTAATACAATTTGTGTGGCCAGAAGTTTAATTGTAAGATTTCAAATTGTGGTTGTCATTTGTCTTTTTAAGTCATTCCATTTAAGATGCTTTGGATATTTTTTATTGTGATAAATTTTCTTAATGCTCTGAGAAGGGAAAACTATTTCTATTGCGTAGGATAGGAAAATTTTGGTAGGCTAATTAATTCAAAGTCCTAAATTAGCCAGGAAAGTGTTTTTTTTTTTTTACTAAAAAATCACCACATCCTTTGAACTCCAATTATATAGCCCTGTTTTTGGCCCCCTTGATCCAGTATCCAGTTTCTGATTGTCATTTACACTAAATTTCACTTTTCTGTTACCTATTTATGTTTGCACCAGTTTTACCATTGGGTAAAACTGGTACAAACAGTATTACTGGCTTTCATATTAAGTGAATATACCACTTGATGCCTTTTTTAATGCTGTTTACAAATATAATAATCGCTTCTACTGCAAGTTCAGATTTAAGCACTTTTTGACCTCTTAAAAATGACCTATAAATGGTTTCATTACAAATCTGTAATAGTTTAGAAACAAATTTGGGCTATATATTTGCACATCAGGGGGGTGGGGGTAAAGCATAGCATATATTATATATGTAAACTAACCATTGCTGTTTTTTATTATGTGTGTGCTGTTTCACTGGTGATTTCTCTTTTCATTAAAATTTGATGTGCACAAACACATAAAAAAAAAAACAGCAATGGTTAGTTTACGTATATAATATATGCTATGCTTTACCCCCACCCCCCTGATGTGCAAATATATAGCCCAAATTTGTTTCTAAACTATTACAGATTTGTAATGACTCCATTTATGGGTCATTTTTAAGAGGTCAAGAGGTGAAAAAGTGCTTAAATCTGAATTCGCTGTAGAAGCAATTATTATATTTGTAAAGAGCATAAAAGAAGGCATCAAGTGGTATATTCACTTTATATGAAAGCCAGTAATGCTGTTTGCACCAGTCTTACCCTTGTTTCTTGTTAATATTACTAAGGGGTCATAGTTAAGCACTAGAGAAGTCATTGTTAAATAACATGTGCGTATGTATATATTGCTTTTTGCTACTTATTCTTCTTTGGTTATATAATGCTCGATGTGGTATAAGCCAAGAGAAGGACCTGTAGACCTATAGAAGAAAACCTGTTAAAAAAAGATCATTCTTTGTAATTTACATAATAATTATAGCTTTCTACATGCAGCCCTGCTCTACTTTAGCCCCAACCCTCCTAATATGGAAATCTATAGCTGAAATTACATATTTTCTATTGATTCTGCCAATCTATCCCTCAACCCTAGTACCTGTTAATTGAGGCAACTGTGGCAAAACAAGAAGTGGAAAAACTAGTAAAAGGTGGCAGAAAGCATTGGAAATATATAATTTGGGCTATATGTTTGCAAATTAGGCATGTTAGAGGTGAATTTCTTGTTGTTCATATTTTGATTTACAAATAAAGTGAACACTTGATGCCTTTTTGTATGTTCTTTACAAATATAAAAATTGCTTATTTTGCTAGTTCAAGTTTAAGCACTTTTTGACCTTACTTAACCTAACAAATTTTGGCAGTGAAAAATATGCATCGGCACTGTTTCTGTTTTCTGTTTCTGTTTCTGTTTTTTCTTGCCTGTTTCTGCCTGTTTCTGTTTCTGTTTTTACAAAAAACAGAACAGAAAACAGAAACAGGCTACCTGTTTTTGTTTTACCTGTTTCTGTTTCTGTTCTGTTTTTTTTTCATCTGTTTTTTTCCGTTTCTGTTTTTTTTTATCTGTTTTCTGTTTTTTTTCTGTTTTTTTTTTTCAAATACCGCGCTATCTAGCGGGCATGATACCGAAACGCATGATACCTACCCGTACCTACCGTACCGAAACGCACATCTAGCGGGCATGATACCATGATACCGTTGATTTTTGAATTTCAACAAAAAGGGAATAGTTGTGGGAAAAGTCAAAGTCATGGCCAATTGTAGAAAAAAGCTAAGACCGATTGTCCAATTAAGTGGGCAACCCAGTCAAGGTTAATTTTACCCCTTTGATTGCCGTTGTGACTGTCCCCCATTTATGCTACACCTCTCTGTGCATGCATGTCCCTTGACAATGCCGAAATAGAGTCAACCCGTTGACTACGGGTTGACTACTTGAAAATTTTCCTCTCATGCATGTCACTCCACAATGCTCAACTAGAGTCAACCTCTCATGCTAATTCACGGCGGGGTAAATCTGAGCGAAAGAGAGAGATAGAGAAAGAGAGAGAAGCTTGAACGCTATACAGTGGACATGGGCTAGATGGGAACCCCATATGACAATGTCTCTACTGTTGGTATTAAATAAAAAAAACTAGTTTTTTTAACTGAAAGTAAGGAGCGACATTAAAACTTAAAACGAACAGAAATTACTCCGTATATGAAATGGGTTGTCCCCTCCGCAGTCCCTCGCTCTTTACGCTAAAGTTTGACTCTTTGCCACAATTCTACTTTTTAAAACAATTAAAAACTTTAGCGTAAAGAGCGTGGGACTGCGGAGGGGACAACCCATTTCATATACGGAGTAATTTCTGTTCGTTTTAAGTTTTAATGTCGCTCCTTACTTTCAGTTAAAAAAACTAGTTTTTTTTATTTAATTTCTGAACGTTTTTGAATTAATGCATGTTTGATTTTGGCTTTCCGCACATAAATTATTGAAATGAAATTAGTATATTAATTTTTTTTGGCTAAATGGCTTTCTCTTAGTTTTGATCAGACGATTTTGAGAAATAAGGGGTGGGGAAGGAGGCCTAGCTGCCCTCCAATTTTTCGGTTACTTAAAAAGGCTACTAGAACTTTTAATATTCAACGAACGCTTTTATTAGTAAAAAATATACGTAACTTAAGAATTAACTTACGTAACAAACTTTTATATTCTTATATTTTTATTATGTGTACGAGGGGGTTTGTACCCTCGTTAATACCTTGCTCTTTACACTAAATCGTAAGTTTTGTCCCAATTCTTTAAGAATGACCCCTGAATCAAATAGGCCGAATAATAAATAGTTGAAATCACTAAAAATATTTTAGCATAAAGAGCGAGGTATTTATCTCCTCCTAAATACCTCGCTCTTTATGCTAAAGTAATTTTAGAACCCCTCATATGCGTAATAATCTCTGTTTGTTTTAAATTTCAATGCTATTCCTTACTTTCATTTGAAAAAACGTTTTCATGTTTATTTTTCATTGTTTTTTTTTATAGTAGTGCTAGAAAATCCTGCGCCCTTTTCATTGAATTTTTCTTCCCCCGTGACATATTCCTCAAAGGAAAGATCCTCCCACAAGGCCCTCTCCCATCAACCCCACCCCCTCAAACCAAAAAAAAACCATGAAAACGTCTGAACACTTCCCAATAACCATTACTATATGTAAACACTGGTCAAAGTTTGTAACTTGCAGCCCCTCCCTCAGGGATTGTGGGGGAGTAAGTCATTCCCAAAGACATAGTTATTATGGTTTTCGACTATGCTGAACAAAATGGCTATCTTAAAATTTTAATCTGTTGACTTTTGGAAAAAATGATCATGGGAGGGGGCCTATTTGCCCTCCAATTTTTTTGGTCACTTAAAAAGGGCACTGGAACTTTTCATTTCCGTTACAATGAGCCCTCTCACGACATTCTAGGACCACTTGGTCGATAAGATGACCCCTGGGAAAAAAAACAAACAAATAAACACGCACCCGTGATTTGTCCTTCTGGCAAAAAATACAAAATTCCACATTTTTTAGATAGGAGCTTGAAATTTTTGCTAGAGAGTTCTCTGATATACCGAATGCGATAGTGTGGTTTTCGTTAAGATTCTATGACTGTTAGGGGATGTTTCCCCCTTTTTTCCAAAATAGGGCAAATTTTCTCAAGGCAAATAACTTTTGATGACAAAGACAAAATTAATTGAAACTTATATATTTAGAATCAGCGTAAAAATTCGATTCTTTTGATGTATCTTTTAGCATCAAAATTCCGATTTTTAGAGTTTCGTTTACTATTGAGCCGGGTCGCCCCTTTCTACAGTTCCTTACCACGAACTGTTTGAAAAGAAAATAATTCGGTATTTCGGGGCTTCTGACATTATTAATCCTTTGCAGAAGTTAGGCTCAAAATTGAAAAAGGATTATATTTTTTCTCTGGGCCCCTTCCACCTATTAGTTCGTTTATTTTCCCGTTAGTTTTCACCTGTTTTCGCTTTATAGTTGTGTTATCTCTTAGCAGTTCTTTCGTTAGTTGAGTTATGGTTGTGGTATATATGTTTTATCACTCGTATAGTTGTGTTATTTTCAAATTATACTCCATAATAGAGAGGCTCCGAACACCCAGCATTGTATATTAAGCTCTTAATTTGACGTTTTTTTCTAACGTGACCAGATTCGTCCTGCGCCCTTTTCATTGAATTTCTTCCCCCATGGCATATTTCTCCAAGGAAAGATCCTCCCACATAGCCCCCTCCCTCAACCCTACCCCCAAAACCAAAAAAATACCCCTGAAAACGTCTGTACACTTCCCAATAACCATTATTATATGTAAACACTGGTTGAAGTTTGTAACTTGCAACCCCTCCCCCAGGGACTGTGGGGGAGTAAGTCTTCCCCAAAAACATAGTTATTATGATTTTCGACTATGCTAAACAAAATGGCTATCTCAAAATTTTGATCCGTTGACTTTGGGAAAAAAATGGGCGTGGGAGGGGGCCTAGATGCCCTCCAATTTTTTTGGTCACTTAAAGAGGGCACTAGAACTTTTCATTTCCGTTAGAATGAGCCCTCTTGCGACGTTCTAGGACCACTTGGTCGATACGATGACCCCTGGGAAAAAAAAACAAAAACAAAAAAACAAACAAATAAACACGCACCCGTGATTTGTCTTCTGGCAAAAAATGCAAAATTCCACATTTTCGTAGATAGGAGCTTGAAACTTCTACAATAGGGTTCTCTGATACGCTGAATCTGATGGTGTCATTTTCGTTAAGATCCGACGATCTTAACGATCGTCGGGTCTTTTAGGGGGTGTTTCCCCCTATTTTCCTAAATAAGGCAAATTTTCTCAGGCTCGTAACTTTTAATGGATAAGACTAAACTTGATGAAACTTATATATTTAAAATCAGCATTAAAATGCGATTCTTTTGATGTAGCTATTGATATCAAAACTCAATTTTTTAGAGTTTTGGTTACTATTGAGCCGGATCGCTCCTTACTACAGTTCGTTACCACGAACTGTTTGATATGTGTAGCGGATGGCTATTACCGCTTGAGCAACGGTCTAACCATTGACGGCTTTAAGGATTCGTGCTTTAAGCGGCAAACATGGGCTCAATGAAACCCTATATAAAAGAGGAATATAGCGTTGGTATTTACTTAGAGCAATGGGTTACCGCTAGAACAGCGGTCCAACAAGCCACGGCTTGAAGGCATCCGTACTTTAAGCGGTGAACCTAGACACATTGGTATGTGTGTAGCGGAGGGTTATTACCACTTGAGCAATGGTCTAACCATAGAGCGTTATAGAGCGTTGGTATTTGCTTAGAGCAATGGGTTACCGCTATAGCGACGGTTTAAATAGCCTCTAACTTAAGCGGTGGACATAAGCTAGATGGGATGACTCTGTGTCTGTCTGGTATATATTAGCAAGCAGCGGTCTAAGTAGCCTCGGCTTGAAAGCATCCGTGCTTTAAGCGGTGAATATAGTGTTGGTATATGCTTTGAGCAATGGTTTACCGCTAAAGCAACGGTCTAAGAGCAACTAGGGTAAATTGCCAATTATAAATGAAATTTAAGCTTGAAAGGAATATAGCGTTGGTATCACCCGATTGGACACATTTTATGACAAATTTCGCCCCCCCCTAAAAATACGCTAGTGTGTTGAATTACACGAAGTTGCTCATCTTTTGTATGTGACTACAAGGATTTAACAAGAAGATGTTTTCTTTCCAATTAGAAATAGAAGAAGTAAGGAAAAAACAGGAAAAACAGCTGTTAAAACAGCTGTTTTTAAAAAAAAAACAGCTGTTTTCTGTTTTTTCAAAAAACAGAATAGATTACAGAAACAGGTCACCTGTTTTTGTTTGACCTGTTTCTGTTTCTGTTCTGTTTTTTTTCTAACTGTTTTTTTCTGTTTCTGTTTTTCTCAAAAACAGAAACAGTGCCGATGCTTAGTGAAAAACATACATTATTTTGTCAAGAATGACCAAAAACACGTACCTTAATTGAAAATTTGGCATCAAAGAAGAAGAAATACAGCATAATATTGTAAAATTTATTAATCCAACTTAATTGTGGAAAATCAGTGCTCATAGATTATACAACATGTAAAAAATGGATTAATAATGAAACAGTAAGTTTGAGACCAATGTTTTAAACTTTCTTTTACCCAAAAACTATTTGAGTATACTTGGGTCATTTTCAAGAGCTCAAAAACTTGTACTTGAAGCACTTATTATGTTTGTAAAAAATATAAAAAGGCATGAAGGAGTATGTTCGCTTTATTTGTAAATCAAACATATGAACAACAAAAAATTTACCAATTATTAGTATAGCTGCACAATTTTCCCCTGGGTATATAGGCTTAGTGGAAGGTCACTTATACCTGATCATGTCCCTACTGTTTTTACTGGGTTGAAAAAATCCAAAGAAAATTCCTATTGAAAAGGAAAGAGATCAAAAGTGAGATTGAATTTGTCATAGCTTGGAGGTTTGTCCCTTCAGTCTGTTTAAAGAAAACAGATTCATAATTGAAGCTTTGTTCATTTCAATCTTAGGGATGATCTACATTTGTTACACTTAATTAAATGGTTGTAAAGGGATACTTTTATTTATTTTTTTTGTTTGTTTTCTACATAATTTTTTAAATCTTTAAATTGATATACATTTCTTACAAATTAATTAGTCATATCATAGTTCCACTTGCAAGTTTTGACCTACTTTGTAACCCTGGTCTCAAAATTGCATATAAATTTATTGAAGCTAGGAAACATAGAACTCCTCTCTGTTTAAAAGAAAATGGATGGACATAGGTAGGTTTTAATACACTAAAGTCCTAGGGCCATGGAAATTAAAACAAAACAATGAAGATTAACTTTAAAATTCTGTACATGACATAAATATAACATTCACAATGAAAAACCATTCACAAAATTTTACTTTTGTGCTCAGTTGCCAACCTGAGCAATTGCCCTAAATTTTTAAACCTTGCAAAACATTCACCAGCTAATTCTTATGACCTACACTGTTGTCTGTACATCAAAAATTCATTGAAAAGGAAGAACCACCTTACTGGCATTTCTTCCTTTGTACTTATATTTAATGGGTTTAAAAGAAAGCTCCTATGGCTAAGTCAGAAGCCTAGTAAAGGACCAGGTAATCCTTTAGACAGGAAGTGCAATAGGAAGCTAGGGGCCAGTCATCCTATGTTTTTGCATGTCCTTCCAGCTTACTGACCCCAGATTTCTCTAGGTAACCTGTTAAGTTTGGGCCAATTCTGGCTGAACTTACAGAGTTACATCACTGACCTTCATCCCAAACCAATTAAACTGCTAATGCCAGAAATTAAACCTGTGCCCTTTGGATAAAGGATTCTCAACCTAGAGTGCCAGCCACTTAGGGAGGAACACAAATGTCACCAGAGAACAAAAATTATTTGGAAAAAAGAAAATATTGAAAAAAAACAAAACAACTTAAGTCATAGTTGCTCATTGCTGTCCCACAAACAATATGTATTTCATTAAGACAAATAAATTTTTAAACAGGTATCAACAAAACTCCATCAGGGATTGTATTTACTTAAGGTACAATCAGCAATATTAATGCTTAGTTTTGTGATATTCTGGTCTTGAAATAATAAAAAAAGAGAAATTATATGTTCTACTTGTTTTCCACAAGCCCATTTGAGAAAAATCATTTGTAACAACAATATACCCATGGTTGGCTCAGAATCTCTCTAAAATGCTTTAAACAGAAGGAATTTTAAAAACAATTATACTCATCAGCAAGAAAAATATTAACATAACTCTCTAAACTTGGA
Source organism: Artemia franciscana (assembly GCF_032884065.1). Classification (NCBI taxonomy): domain Eukaryota; kingdom Metazoa; phylum Arthropoda; class Branchiopoda; order Anostraca; family Artemiidae; genus Artemia; species Artemia franciscana. The sequence goes on along the minus strand of NC_088866.1, from coordinate 40,658,349 downwards.
ACTTTTTAAGACAATTTTTAGCAAAGCAAATGCAAAACTTTAATGGTGTCTTATGTCATCTAAAAAAAAAAAAACATTGAAATGTGTCAAATGAATTTTGATGTAAGATGCCTCAAATACTTTCAGTTGAATCTGTGAAATGAAGGGCCAGGTATTCCTTTACATTATATACAATATATAAAAAGAAAAACAGTTCAAATTTTTTCACAAGAGAAGAAACTTGATGTAAAAAAATAAATGTATTTTTAACAGAAAGCAACTGACATCAATGAAATCAAATAAAACGAAAATTCATGGAGAATAAATAATATAAGCCATATATTTATTCTATAATGAGGTGGCATAAAAGATTATTTCTAGAATTAGAAAAAAACAGTGTTATGGCTTAAAGTTCTGCTCAATCAACAGTTGTCTAAGGCCAGAATAATTAAGAACTAAGGCCAGAGAAAAAGAAACTGATAACCAAAAAATAAGGCACCCAAAAATTTCAGGACCCTTTAGAGGGAAAAGAAGTAGAGGTAGGTACTTCAAAATACCTTCCTGGGACATACTTTAGCCTGTAGACACATCCCTGAAAGTTTCATTTTCCTAGCCTAACCTCTTTCAAAGATAGCCCAAAGTAGCTAAAGTAAAATTTTACCCCTACTTTATCTTAAAAATCCAGTTTAAATAGCAATCTCAACAAATATAGACTATATAAAAGGCTATAGGTGTTGGCCTAAACATTCTAAATTTTTTTCAACTAAAAATTATAGGATGGTTTAAAAACTAGGCCTGTTTGATATTAATAACATTTGACTAACTCACCAATGTGATAGCTGCCTCCCTAAGAATCAACCTTTTTAATAACAAAAAAATTTTTCTTCTGACTCCTTATGAAGCTTAGCCTATGCAAGACGGGCCTAGAACACCAAAAACCCTTTAGATACTAAGGAATGTGCATAATATTATTTACAGGTCACTGAAAAGCTAAGATTATTTCCATTATTTACAGTTTCCTTGTCTTTTCTCTAGACTTAACGATTTCACATGTTTATCCATTTAAAAAAAATGTATAGCATTGACGTTACAATCCTCAAATAATCTTTTTATTTGGGGGTTATAAAGTGCCAGCCCACGGACAAGTAATCCTGAGCGTTTGAGGGGATAATCCGACTAGCCTCTGACGTCATATGTGTCTCAAAAAACGCTTGGATTAATCAGATTAGTAATGGGACAAGCGAACAAACGCACCCAATATGGATAAACAATAACTACAAAGTGCAATCACAATCTACAAAAGTATTCTATAGGACCTTGTCTGGATTGAAGATAGTCCTCTCACAACTGCTGAATAATCAAGAATGCGATATAGAATCCCAGACAAACAGGATACTTTCTGACTGGGTAAGCACAGTTATTAAGCTTTTTTTTCTTTTTTTTTAAAGGCTCTTACCATTCAGACTCCATGCAAATTTAGAAGCTAGTTGAGGAATGACAGTAGGTTAGCTTATACATGCTATGCTAGTCTCTGCGATTGGCCTGGTATGATGGACATTAAGAGCTTGTAATATAATTTGCTGATTTTTTGCATAAACCCAGAGCTGTGTATCAGCAGTTTCAAATAGCCTATATTAATTCCTTCATTTGTAAATTGGTAAAATTCTAGTTAATTGACTTCTTGCTATCTCAGAAACAGTTTAGGTTAGGAAAATGAAACTTTCAGGGATGGGTCTACAGGCTAAAGTGTGTCCCGGGAAGGTATTTTAAAGTACCCACCTCCACTCCTTCTCCCTCTAGAGGGCCCTGAAATGTACCTACATGACAGGTCTATACCTATTGAAATTTTGACAAAACAACATTTTACCTTAATTTTCAGTTACTAGTTGCTTTTTCTCTGCCTTTGGTTATGAAAATGCAATTCCCGTTATTTGAGTAGAATTTTGAGCCATATCAATGTTTTTTTTTCAAAATTTAGGAAATGTATTTGCATATATTTAAAACCTTATAAAATGGAATTAAGCAAAGTTATGAAGCTGAAAACAATTTGTTGTACTTTAATTAAGCAGAATATCTATTTTGCAAGGTTTCACTTTTATAACACACATATTTTTAAAGGTCATCAAAGGTCAGGGGCCTCTAGAGGGAGAAGGAGTGGAGGTAGTTACTTCAAAATACCTTCCCGGGACATACTTTAGTCTATAGCTTCATCCCTGAAAGTTTCATTTTCCTAACCTAAACTCTTTCCAAGATAGCAAGAAGTCAATTAATTAGAATTTTACCATAAATTTTTCTTAAAGACCTTAAGGGTCTCTTAAACATGCTGTCAATTTGACTGTGCCCATTGGTATATTTAGATTCTATTTATTAGTAAATTGAGGTATAACATCTGTAGGCTATGGTTAAAATATACATTAAGTTTCCAGCTTTCTTATGTTATTTATGGGTAGATTGATCATAGTAGGCTATAGGCTAAGTAAAACCTGTGCTCAAGCTGTTATACATAGTGCCTATGCTACATTTGTTACCCTTGAAACTCATATCTGTTATTATGTCATAATTCTCAGCAAATTTGTGTCTACTGACTTTGCTGGTTGAAATCTATGTTGGCTTTTTTTCTTGTTTTATTTTTTGGTAATGTGCAAATTATGTTCTGGTTTTGAGAGGGAATTGGGGTTGTCAGCCTTACTCATGATAGTTTAGTAAATCATCAGTTTCATCACAAACTATCTAAAATGGAAATTATTCTGCAAAGCAGGATAGTTTCCATACTATAGCATTTAGAAATGCTAATTCTAGAAGTATATCCATTTCTGGTTGACCCTCCTCCTCCACTGGGCAAACTAAAAATGCCTAAAGTGGGCAGGGTTTTGGAGTCAAGGGATAAGTTGGAGTTGCACAATATGAATAAAATTATATTTTGGATACTAATTCCAGTCATCACTTGTAATTTCTATATAGTAGGAAGTCAAAAGATAATTAAAAAACTCATGCATCCATTAATGCTAATATCCAAAATATTTAACTTTCAAACAAATAAATATCCAATTTGGTTACAGGTAGCATTACCGATAGAGCAAAGCATATTAATCCATGAGTCCTATGGCCAGCAGGACAAAGTCTGTATTTTGATTGGTTGAATTGTTAATTGATGTTTATTATATACTTTTTACTGATTTCTTAAGCCTTGTTTGTTATGGTTGTGATGTTTCATCATTGCAACCCTATTTTCCCCAGAAATTGGGGTTAGTCAAGGGCAAGCTTCTGCTGTGTTAAAAGTTCAAAGGAAGGATATTTTAGTTTTTTTTTTATTATTAGTTTACAATTCTGCATATAGCTAAATTCTGATGATTGCATATTGTTTTTATGTTGTTATTCATTATTATTGTCCAACTCCAACATTTTCCTTGGCTTCAAAACACTGCCCACTTTATTCATTTTTAGTTTCTTTGAAGGGGGATTTTATAAAGTTGAAAAATGGATGCCCTTCTAGAATTAGCATTTCTAAGTGCTATAGTATGGAAACTGTGGTACTTTGTAGCATAGTTTCCATTTTACACAGCTTGTGATGAAATTAAAGCTTTGCTGCTCTCAGTTGTTCCATCAAAATTGTGTTCCTCTGAATCAATGGCTATCTGGGTTTTGCAAATCAAACCAAGGGTAAGGGTATCCCTTATCTTGTCTATGAGTCATGTGTGTAAAAATGTTCTCTCCAAAATTGGTCTAGGGCATTTTTGAAACTATTTAATGTTTCAGATTTCACAACTATTTCTGGGAGTGAGTTCCAGTTGGCCGTTGCTCAGACACTCCAAAAATTCGCCCTTAATCTATTTACTGGAATGGATTTGAACATTTTTTCTTGGTGTCCTATTGTGGTATTTACTTTTGAAGGGTGAAAATACTTCTGGAAAGACATTTTTCCCAGGTTGTGCTTTACTTTGTACAGCTGTATTTAGTGTCCTCTCATTTGTCTACATTTCATAGTGGGTGTATTCAGTTCAAATAGCTTTAGTTTTTCAAACCAGGAAGAAGTTTGGTTGCATGTCTCTGAACCTTTTCCAGGGCAGCCAAGTTGGTTTTATAGTGGGGTCCCCAAATCACATTCCCATACTCTATTGTAGGCTATAGAATCCCCTTGTAGAGTTTTGCAAAAGTATTGTTGTTCAAGTGCTTGAAACTTTGTCTGATCAGCCCAATGAGCTGTGATGCTTTGAAAATAGTTTTCTCATTGTGCTCATGAAATTTAAGCTGTGGATCAACAATAATGCCTGGATCTCTTTCAGAATCAACAAGTGTCAGTGGTATTCTGTGGCCTGCTTTGTTGTTTATTCTTAGTTTGGGCACAGAGGCAGTATTTTTCTTTTGCAGTTGCAGGACCTCGGTTTTTATGGCACTTGGTATCTAACAAGTGACAAATAGCAATGGCAAATTCTGTCAGTCAGGCTGTCCTGGTTTTGCTACTTTGTGCACTTCCAGGTATGATAGGACAATGAAATTTGGCAGGTGTATCAGGAACCAGACCAGATTAAATTGAGAAATTGTCGTTTTGCCAATTTGATCATCTGGGGGATGGTTAAATTGGAAAAATTCAAAAAATGAGTTATTTTTAACTTTCAAACAGGTGATCAGAACTTAATGAAATTTGATATTTGGAAGGATATAGTTTCTCAGAGCTTTTGTTTTAAATACTGACCCGATCTGGTAACATTGGGAGGAGAGGGGGGAGAACCTAAAATCTTAGAAAACGCTTAGAGTGGAGGGATCAGGATGAAACCTGATGGGAAAAATAAGCACTAGTCCTAGATACGTGATTGAAATAATCGGAACGGATCTGCTCTCTTTGGGTGAGTCGGAGGGGGAAGGGGGAGGTTTAATTCTGAAAAATTAGAAAAAATTTAGATATTTTAAACTTATGAAGAAGGAGTGATTGGATCTTATTGAAATTTGATTTTTGAAAGGATATCGTGTCCCAGAGCTCTTATTTCAAATCCCGACCAGTTCCGGTGACATTGGGAGGAGTTGGGGGGGACCTAAAATCTTGGAAAATCCTTCCAGTAAAGGAATCCTGATGAAGCTTGGTGGGAAAAATAAGCACACGTCCTAGATACGTGATTGAAACAACTGGAACGGATCCACTGTCTTTGGGGTAGTTGAGGGGGGGATTCTGAAATATTAGAAAAAATGAGGTATTTTAACTTATGGAGGAGTAATTGGATCTTAATGAAATTTAATATTTGGAAGGGTATCATGTCTTAGAGCTCTTATTTTAAATACCGACCGGATCCAGTGACACTGGGGGCACATGGGGGGGGACCTAAAATCTTGGAAAACACTTAGAGTGGAGGGATTGGGATTAAACTTGGTGGGAATAATAAGCACAAGTTCTAGATACATGATTGACCTAACCGGAACAGATCAGCTCTCTTTAGAGGAGTTGTGGGGGGAGGGTTAATTCTGCAAAATTGGAAAACATGAGGTATTTTTATCTTACAAAGGAGCAATTGAATCCTAATGAAATGTCATATTTAGAAGGACCTCGTAACTCTGATATCTTATTTTAAATCCTGGCTAGATCCAGTATCATTGGGGGAGAGGGGAACCGGGAATCTTGGAAATCACTTAAAGCAGAGAGATCAGGATGAAACTTGGTGGGAAGAATAAGCCCAAGTCCAAGATACGTGACTGACATAACTGGGCCGGATCCGCTCTCTTTGATGGAATTGGGGGGGGGGGGGGTAATTTGGAAAAATTCGAAAAAGTGAGATATTTGTAACTTATAAATCAGTGATCAGATCTTAATGAAATTTGATATTTAGAAGGAACTCGTGTCTCAGAGCTCTTTTTTCAAATCCTGCCCAGATCTGTTGACATTGGGGGAGTTGTAGGGGAACGGAAATCTTGGAAAGTGCTTAGAGGGGAGAGATTGGGATGAAGCTGGTGAGCAGAATAAGCAAATGTTGTAGATTCATGTAAATGGACTGGATCTGCTCTCTTTGGGGGGATTAGGGGGTGGGGCTCAGTGCTTTGGCAAGTTTGGTGCTTATGGACATTCTAAGACCATGACAATTGGTAGGCGTGTCAGAGAACTGCTGAAATTGACTTGATAAAGTCGTTTTCCTCGATTCGACCATCTGGGAGGCTGAAGAGAAAGGAAAAATTGAGGTATTTTTGACTTAGAAGTGGGTGATCAGATCTAAATTAATTTTGATATTTAGAACTGCCTCATGACTCAGAGCTCTTATTTTAAACCCCGACCAGTATTAAGCCTCTGATTTTCCTTTTAAATCAATCTATTGATTCTTAGAATTTTGATAGAGCTATGATATAGCTCTAGCAAATAGCTAGCCATATGAAACCATATGTTCTTGGCTCTTCTAACCTCGTCACAAGTGCCATATGAGCTCTTAACTCTTGTTGATACATTCAAGTTGAGACCTAGCCTTTGGAGATTTTCAGTTAAGGTGTCAATGTGTTTTTATAGTGTTGCTACATCTTGAGATATGAGCTTCCCATAGAGTTTTGTGTCATCTGCATAGATTTTGGTAGTGCTGATGATATTTCTGTTGATTTTGCTGAAAAAGAGTACGAAGAGGAGAGGACCAATCGCACTACCTTGTATCATCTTGGTCACGTTTGCTGGATTTGAGATGCTGTCACCCACTCTAACTTTTTGGGTTTGGTTTCTTGGGAATGATTCTATCCAGGATAGTATTTGTCTTGACAATTTGTAATGTTGGGAGTTCATCAATTAGCTTTGCATGCAATACACCCTCAAAAGCTTTTTCGACATCAAATAGTACTGCTAGGATGCTTTGACCCTCTTCCAGGGCTTGTTTCCAATCATTGAATGTTTCTATTAATTGTGTGCACAGCTTCTGTTTGGTAAGAATCAATATTGGTTGGGACTTATCATATTGCTCTGTAGTTCATTGTTTAATATCCTGTCTGTTATGCATTCTTCATAAAGTTTAGTGACTAGTGACATCAGGCACACAGGTCAGTCGTTTTATGCTTTTGATTAAATAAAAAAAAACTAGTTTTTTTTAACTGAAAGTAAGGAGCGACATTAAAACTTAAAACGAACAGAAATTACTCCGTATATGAAATGGGTTGTCCCCTCTGCAATCCCTCGCTCTTTACGCTAAAGCTTCTAATTGTTTTAAAAAGTAGAATTGTGGCAAAGAGTCAAACTTTAGCGTAAAGAGCGAGGGACTGCGGAGGGGACAACCCATTTCATATACGGAGTAATTTCTGTTCGTTTTAAGTTTTAATGTCGCTCCTTACTTTCAGTTAAAAGAACTAGTTTTTTTATTTAATTTCTGAACGTTTTTGAATTAATGCATGTTTGATTTTGGCTCTCCGCACATAAATTATTGAAATGAAATTGATATATTAATTTTTTTTGGCTAAATGGCTTTCTCTTAGTTTTAATCAGACGATTTTGAGAAATAAGGGGTGGGGAAGGAGACCTAGCTGCCCTCCAATTTTTCGGTTACTTAAAAAGGCTACTAGAACTTTTAATTTTCAACGAACGTTTTTATTAGTAAAAAATATACGTAACTTAAGAATTAACTTACGTAATAAACTTTTATATTCTTATATTTTTATTATGTGTACGAGGGGGTTTGTACCCTCGTTAATACCTTGCTCTTTACACTAAATCGTAAGTTTTGTCCCAATTCTTAAAGAATGACCCCTGAATCAAAAAGGCCGTAGAATAAATAGTTGAAATTACTAAAAATATTTTAGCATAAAGAGCGAGGTATTTATCTCCTCCTAAATACCTCACTCTTTATGCTAAAGTATTGTTAGCCCTCATATGCGTAATAATCTCTGTTCGTTTTAAATTTCAATGCTATTCCTTACTTTCATTTGAAAAAAACGTTTTCATGTTTATTTCTTCATTGTTTTTTTTTTATAGTAATGCTAGAAAATCCTGTGCCCTTTTCATTGAATTTTTCTTCCCCCATGACATATTCCTCAAAGGAAAGATCCTCCCACAAAGCCCTCTCCCATCAACCCCACCCCCCAAACCAAAAAATCCCCATGAAAATGTCTGTACACTTGCCAATAACCATTACTATATGTAAACACTGGTCAAAGTTTGTAATTTGCAGCCCCTCCCCCAGGGATTGTGGGGGAGTAAGTCATTCCCAAAGACATAGTTATTATGGTTTTTGACTATGCGGAACAAAATGGCTATCTTAAAATTTTAATTTGTTGACCTTTGGAAAAAAATTAGCGTGGGAGGGGGCCTATTTGCCCTCCAATTTTTTTATCACTTAAAAATGGCACTAGAACTTTTCATTCCCGTAAGAATGAGCCCTCTTGCGACACTCTAAGACCACCTGGTCGATACTATGACCCCTGGGGAAAAGAAAAAAAAAACAAACAAACAAATAAACACGCACCCGTGATTTGTCTTTTGGCAAAAAATATGAAATTCCACATTTTTTTAGATAGGAGCTTGAAATTTTTGCTATAGAGTTCTCTGATATGCCGAATGCGATAATGTGATTTTCGTTAAGATTCTATGACTTTTAGGGGATGTTTCCCCCTTTTTTCCAAAATAGGGCAAATTTTCTCAAGCTCTTAACTTTTGATGACATAGACTAAATTAATAGAAACTTACATATTTAGAATCAGCGTGAAATTTTGATTCTTTTGATGTATCTTTTAGCATCAAAATTCCGTTTTTTAGAGTTCTGTTTACTATTGAGCCGGGTCGCCCCTTACTACAGTTCTTTACCACGAACTGTTTGAAAAGAAAATAATTTGGTATTTTGGGGCTTCTGACATTATTACTCCTTTGCGGAAATTAGGCTCAAAATTGAAAAAGGATTATATTTTTTCTCTGGGCCCCTTCCACCTCTTAGTTCGTTTATTTTCCCGTTAGTTTTCACCTGTTTTCGCTTTATAGTTGTGTTATCTCTTAGCAGTTCTTTCGTTAGTTGAGTTATGGTTGTGTGGTATATATGTTTTATCGCTCGTATAGTTATGTTATTTTCAAATTATACTCGACAATAGAGAGGCTCCGAACACCCAGCATTGTATATTAAGCTCTGAATTTCACGTTTTTTTCTAATGTGACCAGATTCGTCCTGCGCCCTTTTCATTGAATTTTTTTCCCCCAAGGCATATTTCTCCAAGGAAAGATCCTCCCACATAGCCCCCTCCCTCAACCTTACCCCAAAACCAAAAAAAAAATCCCCCTGAAAACGTCTGTACACTTCCCAATAACCATTATTATATGTAAACACTGGTTGAAGTTTGTAACTTGCAGTCCCTCCCCCAGGGACTGTGGGGGAGTAAGTCATCCCAAAATACATAGTTATTATGATTTTCGACTATGCTGAACAAAATGGCTATCTCAAAATTTTGATCCGTTGACTTTGGGAAAAAAATGAGCGTGGGAGGGGGCCTAGATGCCCTCCAATTTTGTTGGTCACTTAAAGAGGGCACTAGAACTTTTCATTTCCGTTAGAATGAGCCCTCTTGCGACACTCTAGGACCACTTGGTCGATACGATGACCCCTGGAAAAAAAAAAACAGATAAACACGCACCCGTGATTTGTCTTCTGGCAAAAAATGCAAAATTCCACATTTAGATAGGAGCTTGAAACTTCTATAGTAGGGTTCTCTGATACGCTGAATCTGATGGTGTCATTTTCGTTAAGATCCTACGACTTTTGAGGGGTGTTTCCCCCTATTTCCCTAAATAAGGCAAATTTTCTCAGGCTCGTAACTTTTGATGGCTAAGACTAAACTTGATGAAACTTATATATTTAAAATCAGCATTAAAATGCGATTCTTTTGATGTAGCTATTGATATCAAAATTACTATTGAGCCGGATCGCTCCTTACTACAGTTCGTTACCACGAACTGTTTGATCATTCTTGTTTCAACCTTTCTTGTGGATAGGGACAACAACTGCTTCAGACCATTTGGATGGTATGGTATCTTTGTCTAAAGAGGTTTAAAAAGATTTCTAGCAAAGGCTCAACAATATATTCTAGACTCTTTGAGCCATAGTACTTCAATTCTGTCTGGGCCTTTGGATTTGTTTGATCTAAGTTTCTGGAGTTGTTATTTGATTGCATTCTTTGTGATAAGGACTTCCAAGTCATTTTTTTTATGGGATGGTTCAGGGTCTGTTTGTTTCGGTTTAAAAACAGAGCGAAAGAAATCATTGAAAGAATTGACCTTTTCAGATTGAGAACTTGCAAATGAGCCATCTTTGTTTATTAGGGTAGGGATTTCTCTTCTTGTAGTCAGCTTTGTATTTACATGTTTTAAAAATTTCTTTGGGGCTGATTTTGCATCACCAGCAATTTTCCTCTCTTGTTATTTTTCAAGTCTAGTTGGTTCTCTCACCTTGTTCCTTGCTCAATTGTATCCTTTTTTAGTTGGTTTTATTTCCATATTATGGTTTTGGAGTTCATTTAGTTTGTTTGATTTCCTTTTCTTGATATTAATTAGTCTTTTGAGCTTTCCATGTGTGAGGCAGCATTCCATGTGCCTGGAAGTTTTGTCTTTTCTGTACAGTGGGCTTTGACATTGCAAAAGAGCTTAAATTTTTTGTTGCAAGTTTCTACCATTTGCAGAACAGTCCAGTCCATTTGTTGGGCCATTTCTTTAAACTTACAATTATTAATATTTTTCAGTTCTTTCTCCTGATGATAGTTGGGATGGCTTTGGTTGAGGGTTAAATTGACCAGAAGTATTACATGGTCTCTTTTACCTAGTAGAGGAAGTATCATGATTCTATCTAAAGTTTCTTGGCTACAAGTGACAATGAAGTCCAGGATATTTTCTTTTTGTTTGCTTTGCAACAAGTTGGTTCTGGGATCAGTTGTGAGGAAAAGTTTTCTTCAAAGAGTGAGACAAATGGGTGCGTTTGTGAGTCTTTTAGTTGCCAACTGATTTCAGGGGTTGAGGGTTAAATTGACCAGAAGTATTACATGGTCTCTTTTACCTAGTAGAGGAAGTATCATGATTCTATCTAAAGTTTCTTGGCTACAAGTGACAATGAGGTCCAGGATCTTTTCTTTTTGTTTGCTTTGCAACAAGTTGGTTCTGGGATCAGTTGTGAGCGAAAGTTTTCTTCAAAGAGTGAGATAAATGGGTGCGTTTGTGAGTCTTTTAGTTGCCAACTGATTTCAGGGAAGTTAAAATTGCCTGCAAGGTATAATGGTTTTCTGTATCTTGTTCAGGTGTTGGAGTGACTCGTGCTTATTTTCTGCTGATGGAGAGGGTGATCTATATGGGCATCCAATGACTATGCTTGGTGTGCTTAATTTGAGCTCTGTAAAGACTGTCTGAAGTCTGTTAGTATTATAGTCTGATGTGTCTGGGTCTGCTGGTATTAAGTACCATCTTTCACATAAATTGCACACCCCAACCAGATTTTTGTATGCTTGTTGTTGCAAGCCGGTAGCCATGAATGAAGATTTCACTATCCTGGATTGCTATGATTCTTTTTGGTTTGATTTATACAATACATATAACTAATAGCTTGATCTGTACTGACAATGCCTGTAGTTCACTAAGTTTGTTTAGAAGCTGGTCAGCATTTATGTACGTAATTGTCAATTTTTGGGGCAATACTGTCATTTTTCCAAGCATGTTCCCTGGTGTTGTCAGTAGGCTTATTTTGAGAGTCAAATTTGTCAGCTGGGGTTTGAAGTCTATTGTCATATTCAGAGCTGCTTCTCAAGGTCTTTCGTTTTGTCAGTCGTTTATTTCTTAATTTTTTGACCCACTGGCCTGGCTTGCAGTCCTTGTTTGAGTTGTTTGGGTTGTACCATCTTCTGTGCTGATAGAGCTGGTCCAAAGTCCTGCAGTAGGTCTTGTAATCTCGGGATGTCATTTTGGAAGAATGTTTGTAGACTTTGTCTCTTTTATTATGAGGCCTGAACAATTTGCCTTTTCTGGCTCTTGCTTCATTTCTCATTAGATTCTACATGGTTTTTGTATGTTTTTTTGCAACATCGTCCTAAACCTTAGACAAAAAAAGAAAAAAAGAAATGATATTTAAGTTGGCACCACATAAATTGAAAAAAAAACAAGCATGTTTAGAACAGAGTTTAATCCTGGAGTCATATTAATACAGGTAAATACAAGTATAGTAAACTTTTGTTTAGTCTATTCAGGCTAATTTATGTAATGGGCCTAATATGATGGACACTTCAGAGCTTGTACTTAGCTTGTAGAAGATGAACTCATGGTTGAATATCTTTGCACTTTCCAAATAGTCAAAATTAATTGCTTTCCTTATAAATTTTGCCTTCAGCACTTGAAGAGCCTTAAGTGTTTTTATTGGTTGAAGCTTTTCATCCATTGGTGTATTTACATTTGGCTTAGCAAATTAATGTCTTACATTTGTATATTTTTAAAATATTCAGTATAAAGAAGACATCTATAATGTTATTACTCCAAAAAATATTCCTAGTAAGCCAAATGATAGATTTGCCACAAGTTTTTCTATCAAATGAGAGAGACAGACTTTTATTTTAAAAACGACTTTCACAGCACGTGGCACCTAGTTAGTGCTTTACATCAGGTATTACAGTCAGGTAAAACTTGCCAAATAAAAAACGGGGAAAACACAGACACAGACAGATACTTGTCAGATTAAAAAGAAACAATCATCAACTAAAAAACAGTCAATGCAATAAATTCACTGATCGATAATGTTTGCAAATGCAGAAATGAAACTCTTCCTTTATCTCTCGTGGATTGGTGGGAGAGGTTGAAGGGTGGGGACTTTCTGGGAGTTGGGCCTTTGAGGTCGGGATCTTAAAGGTTGAGAAGAGCGGGGAGAATGAATCATGGAAACAGGGTTTGTCATGGCTTTATTACCAAACCGGGTACACAATAGGGTTCTTCTCTCTGATAGGGTAGTGAGTTGGAAATACTTAAGAAAGTGATATGGGAGTTTACCTTAACCATAGATAATTATTAAGGCTCACTTCTGGACTTACTCTATTGAATTAGATTGGGAAGTAGTTAAGCCAAAATGTCAAACTGGACAAGAATATTCAAGAACAGGGCAAATGAAACTTGTATAAATTCTTAAAAGGTTGAATGCAGGGCAAGAAAATTTGAAGAAAAATTTAAGCATAGAAAGTGCCAAATTAGCTTGCTTTGTGAAGTTAGTAACGTGGACCTCCCACCAGATTGCTTGAGATAGTGATATCAAGGAGTTTCCACTGCTGGATGGACATCTCCAGAGGGATTGGTTCCTTGAATGAAGGTGCACTCTTCAAGAAACAGATAGTTATGATATTTGACTTTTTGGCATTCACAGTAATGTTGGCCTGTGTAGCGTCACTGGAAATATCTTCCATGGTTTCCATGGCTGAAGTCTTCAAATTTTTCTGGCATTTTTCCAGTAAGGACATGTTGTTGACAAATTTCCAGCAGTCAGGGCTTTCTGTAGCAAGTCCATTTATCATAATCAGGAACTGGAGCAGGCCAAGGAGGGTACCCTGGCGCACACCACAGTAAACTAGAAGGAGATCTTAATAGACATTTTTATAGTTTACACATTGAGTTCTACTGGAAAGGAAAGACGCTATTACTCTAACAAGGTTTGGGTTAACATGAAATTCTCTTCCGAGTTTCTTAACTAAAACATTGTGGTAAATCAAATCAAAAGCTCTTTGGAGGTCTATTAGAAGTAGATTTAGCCAAACATCAGGGTTTTTCAAATTTTTATGTATTGTATCCAGTAAGATTACAAGATAATGAGTAGTAGAAAGGCCACGTTTATTACCAAATTGCTTTGGGTCAATAAGTTCTTCAATTTTTGATTTGAGCCAATCAGGCCACGTTTATTACCAAATTGCTTTGGGTCAATAAGTTCTTCAATTTTTGATTTGAGCCACTGAGTCAGAAAGCTTTAGTATAATTTCGAAAAAACTGAGTTGAGCATAACTGGTCAAACCTGATTGAAACCCTCCTCAGCGCCCTTCTTCTGAATTGGCGTCATGAATCCCTGCTTCAAGGTGTCAGGGTAGCATCCACTTTCAGTGATCATGCAGAAAATATCAACCAGTGGCAAGGACAGCTTGTCAGTGAAGACGTTGACAAGTACAATCATAATATTTGATGGGTATGTACGTGTCCTTTTTAGTTTATTTATTTTCTTCTCAATGTCCTTTGGGGATATATGGGGTAGGTTTTCATCCTGGCTATGGGGAATAGACTCAAGAGTCTCTGCGGAAAGTGGAGGTAATGCCTATACAATCTTGGTGAGGTGCTAGTTGAGATCATTAGCAGTTTTAATACTTGGCTCATCAAGCTGGAAATCAATAAACTAATTTGCTTGCTAGAAAGTTTTTTAACTAGATCATACAACTTCTTGGGGTTAAAACTAAAATATCCTTCATAGTATTTGTCTAGTACATGGCAGCTGCTTTTCGAATTAGTTTTTTTTTATCATTTTGCGCGTATTGTTGGCTTCATCTTTTTTACTATTACGAAGTAAACTAATTTTTTCTTTGATCTTGGCTTTTAGAGATTCATTAACGTAAGGCTTATCATTTGGATGCTTTTTGTTTTTTTTTGGGAAAAGATTTTCCATAATTATCAGATAGCTTCCTTTGAAAGATCAAGGAGGCACACTCATGCCTCTTTAAAGAGGCGAACCACGACAATGTTAAGCGATCTTCGGTTCCAGTGGTCGAAGAGGGATGGGGAGGGATGCATTTCGTAGCCCGAGCTCCAACTAAGAAACCTGCCAAATTTCATCCCCCTCCGACTTTTCCTTCATGGGGAAAATCTGGCCGAAAGTTTCGACCCGGCGTTAGGCGTGGCGAAAAAAAACAAAACAAGAGGAGAACATGAACATTAAGTGGCTATGCGTAGTTTCTGGAAAACAGGGAGGGAGTTATCGGATCGAGATGAAATTTCGCGGATAAGCTCCTGGGCCCTAGGGGACCTTAACTTGTGAATTTCAGCTCGATCGGACAACGTTAAAGGGGGTGGGGTGGGGTTGGGGGGTTGAAACTTTCGGCCAGATTTTTCCCATGAAGGAAAAGTCAGAGGGAGATGAAATTTGGCAAGTTTCTTAGTTGGAGCTCGGGCTACGAAATGCATCCCTCCCCATCCCTCTGCGATCACTGGAACCGAAGATCGCTTAACATTGTCGTGGTTCGCCTCTTTAAAGAGGCACGAGTATGCCTCCTTGATGTTCTCCTTTTGTTTTTTTTTCGCCACGCCTACAGGTCACAGCCGACATCGGATCTGGGTGTAAGAAGACTCATTCGACTCGGAATTCTCCGAGTAATTTTGCTTGAAAGTTTCGTCGGAAAATCTTAACCCCCCGATTTTCTAGCTTAGAAAAACCCCATTTCCCCATAAGAGCCCATGTTAAGTTTTTTGTTGTTAAAAGTTACGAATTTCAACATTCAAGTACATCAAAATGATCAGCTCGACATGGTGAGACTGACTGAAAGCTTCAAAAAATTCTGTCTTAATCCGTAAAATTTTTATTTGAGAAAAATGACAGAAACCCTTTTTTTTCTGCCACGCCTACAGGTCACAGCCGACATCGGATCTGGGTGTACGAAGACTCATTCGACGCGGAATTCTCCGAGTAATTTTCCTGGAAAGTTTCGTCGGAAAATCTTAACCCTCCGATTTTCTAGCTTAGAAAAACCCATTTCCCCATAAGAGCCCATGTTAATTTTTGAAATTCTTAAAAGTTATTTAAAAGTTATATTTATACACATGCAGGTATTTCGACTTCAAACATGCCCGGTTAGCTCAGTCAGTAGAGCGTGGGACTTTTAATCCTAAGGTCAAGGGTTCAAGTCCCTTATCGGGCGGTTTTTTTTTCACAAAATATGAAAAAAACTTCGTTTTCTTAAAGAGTTAAAGAGGCTGCGTCCCAAAGTCGAACCTTAAAACGTACAGGAATTAGGAGAGGCAGTCCTAATTCCTGTACGAGGAGTACAGGAATTATTAAAGTACACCCACCATGGATTGTAGAAAAACGTACAGAAATAATATGAAAAAAACTTCGTTTTCTTAAAGAGTTAAAGAGGCTGCGTTCCAAAGTCGAACCTTAAAACGTACAGGAATTAGGAGAGGCAATTGGGGGGCTGCCGCCCCCCAAAACCCCCGCTTTTAAAGACTCTTTTGTACAGGTTTTTTGTTGTTAACCCCCCGCTTTTGGCTTCGGAAAGGCCCTCTTTTAATTAACAAAAAATTGAAATGAATGAATAATGGAATAACTTCGAAAAATGTTAAACATAAAAGGACAGGAGAACCATTGTGCCGAAACTAGTAATTAGTAACAATGAAGTCCCCCCACAACGTATGTGTTATGAGAGAATCGTTAAGGGGGATCGCCAAGGAATGATTTCGACAGTATAACCTTTTCTTACAGCCTTTAAAATCAAACCAACAACAACTATTGATCAGTTACAATTCACGAAAATTTAGAGTGGGGCAAAATGTATTTTCAGAATCTTTGGTGGGAGAGTTAATTTGTTTTTCTTTAAATGAAAATACCAAAAAGGCATTTTTTAATGAAAATACTTCAAAAAGGGCATTTTTCTAAATTTAAGAGAGGGGTACATGTCCGCTAACCCCTAACTGACGCCACCGATATCGATTGCATCTTTTTTCTTTAGTATTCCCCCGCCCGCCTAATTCTATAATTTTATCTAGGACGGCAAACCTCATTGTCTCTGATTAAATTTTTTTTTTTGCGTTACCATTTTGTCATACATTCAATTTTTTTTTTCTTATTATATTGGGTTTCTTTGAATTCGAAGTTCCATCTTATTTTATGTCGTTGCATTCTTTATTATTTAATTTTGTCTTTCGTTTTATTCACTGCTTAGTTTCTAGTCTGTTTAATCTTTTATATTTGTTTCTGGTCCTAGAATCGCCACCGAATGTGACGATAGGAAGTTTTGAACTTGTAAAGCAAAGCTATGGGAAGCGGGGCGTCTTTAGCTATTGACAAAAGCTAGAAGAAAAATTCAAAAATGGTGACGGGTTCCACTACGAAGTAGTCGTTTATGATAGGCTTGGTCGACGTCTGACGTAAGTTTAATAAAATATTTTGAAATTAATATTTTCGAATATATATATATATATATATATATATATATATATATATATATATATATATATATATATATATATATATATATATATATATATATATATATATATATATATATATAAATGTCAGAATAAATAAAAACATTTAAAAAAAATATATTTAAGAGGCAATTTTCTAGACACGAGTAGCTTAGTTATTTGTCGGAAAATGCGTGTCCATAATGGAAAAGGGGCAAATATAATCCTCAAAGGTTGGTATGAGCGACTCCCAGAAAATTTGCGGAAACACATCATTAAATTTTGGATAATTGGTGATGTCCATTCGTTCTTGAAATCAGACGTTTGGGGCATGGGAGTGTTGTTTTTTCTGCTTCGTCCATTTCCTATTCTATCCTATTCTTTTTCCTATTCTTTTTTTAATTACATATGGATTATGTCACTGTAACTTAGATTCTATATTTTTTAAACCGAGTAATGTCAATTGACAGCACAATTTCTACCTTGCAGTTATCTATTTAGTTTAAGATTAAACACCTGCTAGCGGAAATACATTTTTTTGTGCTTTGTAAATTTATGTCTTTTTTCTTTATTTAAATGGAAATTCCTGGGGGGGGGGGGGGTATAAAGAGAAGCTGTGGACAGATTCTTGCGAAAAAAAGAGTGTTTAGCTGTGTTGGCCTCAGGTGGCTTGATGCTGTAATAAATGGGGAAATTAAAATGTTCATTGTTTTACACAGGTTTTTGAAATAAAAGTGATATTTAATTCTTGGGAGATTTCTACCACTCTGCATCCCTCGAAAACCAGGCTCTTAATGCTATAAAACTTAATACTATATAATGTTAATCTCTAGAGTTAGTATGAAGAAACAGTTTTGTTTTTCTACTCAGAAAATCCTCCCGAAGACTCTCCTCCCTTAAAATTCTTTGTAAAGAAAACTCTAATATAAGAGTCTATATCAAACCATCAGATACCTTTTTGGAAAGTCCTCTGACTTCCTCAGTTTCTGGTTCTGTTCAGCCATGTATATTTTTTTATTTATTTAATTATCTCCACTAATTTTGTCCATTCGCCACTAGCAGTAGTTGAGTTTAGAATGAAGAACAAGCAGATATATATTTAGAAGACAATCAGAAAGTTTTACTAGTAAAACTTAAAACGAGCAGAAGCATACTAAGAATGAAGAACCAAAACTTAAAATGATAGAAATTGGTGTTGCACTTGGGGAACATTGAGTGTTGGAGTATGGGTGTTGAGGTCAGCCTTGCTGACAAAAGTACTACTGAAGTAACGCTTTTGCTCTGTGGGAGTGACACTTTTGTTCGTTTCTGTGCCATTGATTTAACGCTCCAGTTGTTAACGCTCATCTAATTAACGCTCATCCAGTCATCAACTTTTCAAATCTTTAAAGCTTGGTATCTCTGGAATATTTTTTTTAAAGAAAGAAAATCGATGCATTTCTTAAAGACGGTGTCAAAATATGCCGTTTGCACTTAAATCTAACTTAACTCGTTTTTGCGTGACGTCCAAATGTCGTTACCTAGAATGCACGACGTTTTACTTGTTAATGGTGTATCATGGATGCCCCGAAAGTAAAGTCTCTATACGGATATGTTTCGAATTTCTAAGCTGCATGGACCATCCTGCTCAATGGCTTGCTTGAAATTTTGACTTGGTGTCGCTGGGCACGATGCTAATTTTTTTTTTACTCCCCGGTCAGTTTTGTTGCTTAAAAAGCGTCATTAGATGTTAGAATTAACTATCAAAAGAGACCCTTTATTTTTTACGATTATCTGTAATATGTAGTAAGACTGGGAAAAATAAGATGTTGAAGCAGATCTTACCAAGAAAGTACCTTCCGTTAAAAGATTGAAGTCCGCTCCCCTTTCTTAATGATTGATGATAATTTTGTGGACGACTCGGTTGTCCAATGACGATTCACTCTAAGTTTCTTTACTTCAAGCAGTGGCAAACTTCTGTCTTCAAATCTTTACCTGAGTTGCCCCCTTTCTCGAGCAAGCACTTTTTCATTCGATTTTTGTATGCTGTCAAAATAGAAAACAACAAGAGCTAAGAGCTCATATGGTATGAGCTCTAGCAAAATTCTAAGAATTAATAGATTGCTTTAAAAGGAAAATCAGAGGCTTAATGCCGGTCGGGATTTAAAATCAGAGCTCTGGGTCGCGAGGTCCTTCTAAATATCAAAATTCATTAAGATCCGATCATCCATTCGTAAGATACCTCGATTTTCACGTTTTCCAAGAATTCCGGTTTCCCCCCTCCAACTCCCTTCAATGTCACCGGATCTGGTCGGGATTTAAAATGAGAGTTCTAAAGCACAAGATCCTTCTAGATATCAAATTTCATTAAGATCTGATCACCCATTCGTAAGTTACAAATACCTCATTTTTTCTAATTTTTTCGAATTACTCCCCCCTCCCTCCCAACTCCACCAAAGAGAGCGGATCCGGTCCGGTTATGTCAGTCACCTATCTTGGACTTGTGCCTTTTCTTTCCACCAAGTTTCATCCTGATCTCTCCGCTTTAAGCGTTTTCCAAAGTGTCCGGTCCCCCCCCCCTATTGACACTGGATCCGGTCAGGATTTAAAATAAGAGATCTGAGTTTCGAGGTCCTTCTATATATGGAATTTCATTAAGATACGATCACTCTTTCGTAAGTTAAAAATACCTCATTTTTTGTATTTTTTTAGAATTAACCCTCCCCCCAACTCCCCCAAAGAGAGCAGATCCGTTCTGGTTATGTCAGTCCCGTATCTAGGACTTGTGCTTATTTTTCCTACCAAGTTTCATCCCGATCCCTACACTCTACCCGTTTTCCAAGATTTTAGGTTCCCCCCCCCCGAACTTCCCCTTCATCGGATCCGGCTGGGATTTAAAATAAGAGCTCTAAGACATGATATCCTTCCAAACATCAAATTTCATTAAGATCCTATCACTCCTCATAAGTTAAAAATACCTCATTTTGTAATTTTTCAGAATTAACCCTCCCCCCAACTCCCCCAAAGAGAGCGGATCCGTTCCGGTTATTTCAATCACGTATCTAGGACTTACAATTTTTTCCATCGAGTTTCATTCCGATCCCTCCACTCTACGCGTTTTCAAAGATTTTAAGTCCGCTCCAACTCCCCCCAATTTTACCAGATCCGGTCGGGATTAGAAATAAGAGCTCCGAGACACGGTATCCTTCCAAACATCAAATTTCATTAAGATCACTCCTTCATAAGTTAAAAATACCTCATTTTTTCTAATTTTTCAGAATTAACCCCCCCCCCAACTCCCCCAAAGGGAGTGGGTCCGTTCCGGTTATGTCAATCACGTATCTAGGACTTGTGCTTATTTCTCCCATCAAGTTTCATCCCGATCCATCCACTCTAAGTGTATTGAAAGATTTTAGGCTCTCCCCTCAATTCCCCCCAATGTCACCGGATCCAGTCGGAATTTAAAATAAGAGCTCTTGAGACATGATAGCTCTTGAGACAAGAGAGCGGATCCGTTCCAGTTATGTCAATCACGTATCTAGGACTTGTGCTTATTTTTTCCACTAAGTTTCATCCCGATCCCTCCACTCTATGCGTTTTCCAAGATTTTAGGTTCCCCCCTCCAACTTCTCCCGATAATAATAATAATAATAATTATTATTTATTTATAACCCACATCATAACAAGTTATGGCACTTGTGGAGTAACAAAAAAGTTAAATACACTGCAAATAAAATACACTACAGATAGAAAAACACTACGCTACAATGATATTAACCGAACAGACGGACCAAAGGATGATGAGGCGATAAACGATAAAAAGCTGGTTCCGACAACCTTCCATGCAGGAGGGCCAATTTTTCACTTATATCAGGGACATCAAACTTACGAATTATCTTCCCATTGCTATACCAAGGGGGGAGATAAAGTAAAAATTTGCAATATCTAATATAAAAAATCCGAATCTGATTAACATCTTTTTTCTTTAGAAGGGGATAAAGACCAGAAAGATAAAGGACGGAATGATCACAGAATGTAGCAAATAGCCTACCCAGTGCACGTCTATCATGCTTCACTTTATTAGCAACTATCTTAGAATAGCCTGTTTGAATTTTCTTTTGAACATCACGAACAGTGCACTGCCGTAGGCAAGAAATTGAATTTGTAACAGTAACACCCAACCACCGAAAGGCGGAAACAAAGGGTATAGAAAAACCGTGACAAGCTAAGGGAGCATTAGAGGAAGTCGGGCCATTAAAAACTAGAAATTCACATTTCTCAACGCTAAGAGAAAGACCAATTTTAGAAAATAGACGTGAAACTTTTGAGACCATAAACGAGAGACCTTGCTTATTTTTACACAAAAGTCAAAGATCATCCGCATAAGCAAGATAAGAAACATCTGAGAGTCCAATAAAATAATTTGGTCTAGTTTCATCTAAAATACCAGAAATGCACATTTTGTATATACTATGTGATAAAACCCCTCCCTGTTTGACACCCCGACATAAACGGACAAACGGAGATCCTGATTTATTAATTTGGAGGAAAGAATTCTCATGCCAAAAACGAAGAAAAAAATGACCATTATTAAAAAGGGAAAAGAAAGCTTGACTGTGAACTACATTGTCAGAAGCTTTAGAAAGGTCCAAAGTACATATATAAAGTGGCGACCCCTCAGCCATGCTATTCTTAAGGGCGGAAGAAACAACTCGATGTGCATGTCGACAACTAATACCAGATTGAAACCCGAATTGATTCGATCCGAAATTTATATTTTCATTTAAATGAGGAATTAAGATATATTCAAGGATTTTACTCAAGTTACACGTAGTTGTTATAGGGCGATAAGATGAACATTGAGAAGGGAATTTTCCCTGCTTTAGAATTGAGGTGACAGTTCCACAAAAAAAGCTATCCAGAACCAATGAAGATGTTAAACACATTTGGAACAACAACTGCAAATGAAATAAAAGAACAACACACTTTGGATTTATATTATTTACACTAATATCATCAATATCAAAGTTGCTTAGTTGAATTTTCAACAGCAGTTATTGATACTGCAATAATATGGCCTTGACGAAGCAAAGGCGGAAGAATTTAAGAAAGTAACCCAGAATAATGTGACTGCACGAAAAAATTAATTTTGGAAAAAATTCCCGAAAAGTAAACATACCAAGCTGAACTAGAAATCGAATCACTATTATAAAGATCGCTTTTATCCAGCTTCTCAGATTTGATCAATTTAGACCAATCGTTTTTAGAGGCTGGAATTTCCATACCCTTATATCGAATGGATTTAAGGTACTTTTTATAATCATTCTTTGTTTTCTGCTTTATATCCGCAACAGACCCCGTTGTAGGTCTACCACAATCAGCCCAAATTCGAAGCCAATGTTTTTTCTTATTTTATAATTCTTTAATTCAGGATCGGCAGCCCATATAGATTTCCGCACTTTTTAAGAATACGCTCTTCGGGAGCCGTAATTTTTTCAGCTTCTTTCATACATCTAATTATATCATCATAATATCTATCAAGATCACCCTTACTACCAATTTACTTGCAATTGGAGTAGATGATACGGCACACGAATACAACTAAGCAATGTAGATAAAGACAATATATATAAAGCAATATCGGCTCTTTTTCAATTACGATATTTAAACCACTTGGAATTCCCAATAGTAACATTGCAAATGTTACGTTTCAGTTTAGTAGTAAATGAGTAAATGAAGGCGATAGATGGTCAATGTAATCAGTCTCAATATCAACATGAATAATCGAGCATTCTAGATGTGACGAACTGATTATATGATCAATATTAGAAACACTACCAGATTGATGGATGTAGGAGTATGCCCCCTTACGTTTCTTCAGAATCACGTAAGGGGGCATGCACTCCAATATTTCTTGGGATCGATAACTTTGTTCATCCGAATCCATATTAAAGTCACCAAGAACTATAAAATCAAGTTTATTTTCCTTGACATGATTCATCACGGACTTAAGACTTGCATGTAATAGCAAATCTATTTATTGACTCCACTGTATTATTTTTATATGGAAGATGAACATTAGCAAACACAGTACTATTTACTCTAACAGCAAGAACGTGCCTATCCGAATAAAAAAGGGATGGGTTCAAAAGATCAATACTTTTTTTTTAAAATACAGGCCAGTCCTCCAGAAGGGCGGCCACGCGTGGTAACTGCATCAGAAGTAAAAGCCGAATGAATAGAGCTTCGATGAAGAAAATTTCTGCTAGGGGTGGTTAACAAGGTTTCTTGCATGCAGATAACGTCGAAGTTCTCGTACAGATCGTCAATATAAGCATCTTTATTTTTTGTGCCATTGATATAGTGCGATATGTTTGAAATTTGCAAAGTCATTTAGAGGTTTGTTGACTTGCAAGACCATGGAGAACGGAGCATGACATGCTAAAGGACACGTGTTCACCATTGTAATTGGCACATTTTGGTGAGGCATTGCATGGATTTTTCTTCGTACTAACATGAGGGCCGGCACAACGATCACATTTCGGCGCGGGACTGTGACAAGAAGACTGGAAGTGATGGGGCGATTGGCGCTTAAAACAACACTTTGGAATTTCCTTAAATTCGCTCAGTCTAAAGAATTCATAACCAATTCGTACACCGTCTTTGAAATAAGCAGCTGTAGCAAAAGAACCCACAAAATCAAGCTTAAGTTTTTTGCAAAGAGCCCAGCCTTTGGCAGCAACAATCCCGCTACAATTTGTGAAAGACTGAATCGCATAATCCTCTGGAACACCTTTTATAATGGCCGAATATTTTTTAGAAATTTCTTTGGTTGACGTACCGGCGAGAATGACGGGAACAGATGCACGGAAGTCTTCGGCAGCAGATTTATCAATATTTACATACCACTTATCGTGAACAGGGCGAATACTGGAAACAAGTGCATGGCCATTGATTTTATCAATAGCGTCTTTCTTTTTAATAGGATCCGAACAGGTTCTGGTAACTGAGGGTAATTGAGGCCATGATGTCCAACTTTGCTGACAAAATTTGAACACGCTGATGAACTTTGGAAACTTTAGAGGCTAATTGTGAATAGGCTACAGCCGACAACATTCGAACTTCAGTTGGAAATTATTCAATAATATCCTTCTCAGAAATCGAATTCAGCCAATTACTTTGAACAAAATTTAACACAGACGAATATATAAGTTCAAAGTCATTCAGATCCTCCGATTGTTCGCTAATACTTTGCATCTTTTCAAGGCACCTGTTTTCAACCACCACGGATTTAAACCGTTCAATTTATAAATATAGATCACTGTTATATGTCATTACAATCCCAAGCCAGTTGTTGCGAAATAACAAGGTTACTGAATTAATTATGAATCATAGGTCAGGATAAAAAGTCTCTATGATCCCAAGCCAATTGTTGCGAAATAACAAGGTTACTGAATTAATTATGAATCATAGGTCAGGATTAAAAATCTCTATGATCCCAAGCCAGTTGTTGCAAAATAACAAGATCACTGAATTAATTATGAAGCTTAGGTCAGGATTAAAAGACACTATGATCCTAAGCCAAGTATTGTGAAATGTTAGATTAATTCACTTTACAAGAAACTCACTGATTTAGTAATGTTCATAAAATATCCAATTTTAGCTGTCCACGCATTGAACTCTTAAGACAAAATATCCTTCCAAACATCAAATTTCTTTAAGATCCCATCACCTGTTCGTAAGTTAAAAATACTTCATTTTTTCTATTTTTCGGATTAATCGGGCCCCCACTCCCCCCCAGGTGGTCAAATCGGGGAAACGACTATTTCTAATTTAATCTGTTCCGGTCCCTGATATGCCTGCCAATTTTCATCGTCCTAGCTTACCTGGAAGTGCCTAAAGTAGCAAAACCGGGACAGACAGACCGACAGAATTTGCGATCGCTATATGTCACTAGAATTAATACCAAGTGCCACAAAAACAATTGATTTAGTTCTAGGAGAAAATAAAAATAACAGCCAGAAAACCACCTTGTTTCAATAGAGCATGGGGCGGGGGACTCTCCTTACCATTTTGTACTGACCTGTTTTTTTGTTTTATCCAGATTTGAAAACAACGTAGATATACGAGAAGCATATGCCAAATCTGATTATATTGGGAATGAAGCTTGCACATTCGTTATTTCTGCTGTGAATAATGTTGGAGCCTCAGTCAATCCCTCTGAGATTCTTGTTCCTCATTATAATGATGGTAAGTTAGTCTTAAATCTATGTATTTATTTGTTTCTTATGATTTCACTGTTTTATACTCCTGTTTTGTTAAATCCGTAATAATTGAATTTAGCTTCTGAATGTCTTGTATGATAATTCGTTCCACTCATCCTTCAAATTTATTTATTAGAGTTATTTTTTTTGCGTTTGTATTTTCGTTTTTCTTTATCTTTGATATTTCTCATGGATTAATTCCAGGAAGGTCTCTTGATAATGAGATAGCTCGTAAGAGAGAAAAAAAATCATTTGAAGCTCAATGTCTTATAAGATAATTATAGATCTTTTTTCCTTTAAAAGGTAAACATGGAACTATTTTCTTTGTTATTACTATAAGATCTTTTATCTTTTTGGCTTAATACTGTCATTTATTCCTGAGATTGCAACAGAAAATAACGATAAAATTGACTGTGATTTTTTGATTAGTAGCAATAGAATTAAAATTATTTGCCGAGGTTGCTACCGAGATTTACGAGTAAATTAAGCGTAATCAGGATTACCCGTGCTGTCTCTGAGAAACTCGTGTACTTTGTGCTGGCTTTAGTATTGCCATCAGCAACATATTTATCTCTTTTTCTTGTTAAATAGAGACTTTTTGACAGAAAATCTTTAAGAAAAATAGTACTCTCGCAGTTTTTAAATTTTTTGATCTTAGTTTCTACAATCGGTATGTGTCCATAACACCCAGGCAATCAATGGTCTGACAATAATCACGTGATGTTTGCAATGGGTTACAAAAACGAGTATTTCTGTGGCAAACTTTCACAATCAGAGGTAGTACATTTTTGGATGCTCATACAAGAGTAAACGTTTTTAATTTCTTAGTACTAATCATTAAAAAGGTTAGATGCAGCAAATACCTTTCATCAACAAATGACGTATTTTTTGCTGAGTTTTTGATCAAGTTGAAACTTTCAGGATTTTTTTTAGGGGGTAGGGGAGGGATATATAATTTTTTTTGGAAAGAGGGGCAATTTTTTCAACAGTTCCCATACAAGAATGCATTTTACGTTTTTTCTTTCTTATGCCTGTCGTCCGACTGTCTCTTTGCCTTAAATTTTTTTTTTATTAGGAAAACTGTTTTCAACACCATTTGGGGGGTTGGGAAAACACTAATCTTCATTTTTGGATTTTTGAAAGGCATAAAGGAAGTAAGGGGGAACCAATGAAAAGTGGCAACACGAGCAGTAAAGTGACCCGTCATGTTTCTATTGCACCTGCTTCAGCTATTTTGTTTTTCTGTTTATATCCACATAATATGGGTCTTGAATAAATGGCTACTAACTATTGAAGTAATTGGATTGAAAATGAAAACCCTATCAAAAGACCTAATTTTATGATCTAGTGAGTAGTTTTGTCTCTATTATTTATAAAATTTAATGTAAAAAGATAAAACACAATGGTTGGAATTCTACGGAATTCCTTCACGGGATTTTCCTACGGGATTGTTTGGTGTTTCAGTAGCTCCAGATGAAAGACTGTCCGACTGATTTGCATATGCTGTATGCCGAAATGAGATTTGTGTGTACAGCTTTGGTGTGATGTGACCCATCTTAATCTTATTTGTGTCCGATGGTCGGTTTTATTCAGTTTCGCAGCAGTTTCGTCTAGTGTGAATGGTCTTATAGGGATGATAATTTTCACGACATTTTGGGTAATTCAGTTTGATGTCCAAGGCAATCGATGTTGTTTGATTATTTCAGGGTACAAGTCGTAGACTGCACCTACTGTGTATATCAAAATCTGAAATGTAGGATAATGTTAGCGATCCAATCAGGTAATCATGTTGAGTGAAAAAAAAATGTGGGAAAAAACCTGTTAAACTCTGATGCTTCCTAGGTCTTGACTAACTGTTGCGTCTGGGGCTAGATAGCTCATTATAGAGTAGTTTCTTCGGCCGATGGAAACTCGTCATTGTAACACAAATTCAGGGGCTAATTTCAAATTTATTCAGGGTTCAGTTTAACTTGGAGTCTGTTCTTACCAAGTTCTTGTCATCTAAAGTTAGGTTCGGAAATTAGCCGAATTTTGATTTCTTAACTGGGTATCCTGTAACTCGGAGAAAAAAAAATATTCGTGTTCTCAAATTATTTGTGTTCTGTTTCAGGTGAGACAAAAAAAAATGTGTTCTTTTGGCTGAGAAAATGATATAAAAGTAAACAAAACACGTAAAAGCTTTTTATTCAAGTTTTTCCTTAATTAGCTAATTTCTTTCGTTGTTCGTGATTATATTTTACCGCAGTATTTGAGTTCCCTACCCCTTTTGTACTTTTTAATGATTGAGTAAACAAGGAAAAGGGTTCTAAATGAATCCTTGACTTATGGAAATTTCGTTATAGATTATAAATTTCATTAAATCTACTCAAAGATTGATTTTGATCACCAGGGGGGGCTCAGGGTTTTACTCCCCCCTCCCCTCAAAAAAAACTATCCGACTCGTAAAAACGTTACAAAAATACATATAAACAAATCTTGATTTGTTTTTTTAAGTTTTTGTAAACCTCATCCCCCCTCGAAAAAAATACCCCACCCCCAAACAAAACTCCTTGATGCGCTCTTGTCTAGGGTATGTGAGACAAGTTCGTAATAAGTTTTAATTTCTGAATTATATTTGTTCTACATGAAGCTTTTTTGTGCTAATAATGGCTTTAGTTCACACTTACTTGATATAATGTAATTATTTAAATATAAAGCTAACCAGAAAAAAGAATAACTGGTATTTGCTAATTGTTCCTAATGGTTAGTCTCATAATTTCTACTATAATAGGATAACAATTCTCAAGTAAAATCATCTAACAGTAGATTGAAAGTCGATGTTTGCACTCTCAAACGTTTTCGTACTTCAGAGCTTTGTAAGTATAGCACAAAGTCTTATCTTCAAAAAGCTAGCTTATTCAGTTAAGGTCCTTCTAGGGTAAGTCTTACAGAGCCTGTGTATGAACTTTTAGCTCGCCAGTTCAAAAGTTGGAGACTCGCTTTTCCGAAAATAAGATTTTTATCAAAACTAATTTTTTTATGAGACGATGGGAGACTAACTTTAAATTTATAGAATTTTCATAAAATGCCTTCTTTCACTTGACATTTCTGTTTCTGATAATTGATCTTTGTTTATAGTGCAGAACTTCGCTACCTCTTTGTACTCAGATTCAAATTTTTAAGTTAAAATCATACTCTCTTTTTAAAAGGAAGAAAAGGGTAAAAAAATTTGTATTTTTTCACCAATCCTGAATTATTTAGAATTAAAATCGTGCGTGTTGAAAAATGAGCAGGGTACTTTGTCAATTGACATCATGTTTTCTGTTATCTTTTTTTGTTCCCAAAATTGAAATTTAATTCCAAAGTCATACCACTTTTTTATTCGAATATGGATGGAAAGGGTTAGGTTTTGTTTGTCGATTAAAATTTCTTTTTCTGAATGTTAACTTTTTTCCTCTTTTTAGTTGAAAGGGTAATAACTTGATTCTTTTTACGTCCCAAAAACCTGATTTTGATTTGAACCGTGACCCTTCTTTTGCTAGAAAGGTGTAAGGGACGGTTGAAGTAGAGGAATTTTCTAGATTTTTTCCTTAAATCCTCCAAAAAAAAAATTATTTGGAAATAACGTTCAAACAAAACAAAAGCGACAATTGGAAATAAATTCTTGCTCTTCTTCATTTGAATGAGCCTCTTTCATCTGTAAGTAAGGAGCGAACCAGCTCACTAGTAAACAAAACTCTAAAAACGGAATTTTGATACCAACAGATACATCAAAATAATTGTATTTTTATGTTGCTGTCAAATATATGCGTTTCATTAAATTTAGTCGGACCCATCAAAGGTTACAAGTCTAAGGAAAATTGCCTTATTTTCAAAAAAAAGGGGGAAACAACCCCTATGAGTCATATAATCTTAATGAAAACCATGCCATCAGATTCAGCGTATCAGAGAACCTTACTACAGAGGTTTTAAGCTCCTACCTACAAAAATGTGAAATTTGTTTTTTTGTTGTTTTTGTTTGTTGTTTTTTTTCCAGGGGTGATCGTATTGACCCCTAATAATGTTCTAGTGCCTTTTTTAAGTGACCAAAAAATTGCAGGGAAACTAGGCCCCCTCCCATGCCCCTTTTTCTCTAAATCCTCTGATCAAAATGTTGGGTAGCCATTTTGTTCAGCACGGTTGAAAGGCCGAATAACCATGCCTTTGGAGATATCGTGATCCCCCACAGCCCCTGGGGAAAGGTCCTTAAGTTACAAATTTTTTCGAGTTTTTCGAGTGGGGAGGGTAAATTTTCTGCTGGTGGGATTTTCCACAGGGATAATTTTCCATGGAGAAGGAAGTTTCTAGGGGAAATTATACCCTGGGAGAATTTGCCAAAATTTCTGTATGAAATTTTTATATTTTTTGCTATCTCTTTTCTGTCTCAATTTTACGCGTGGAGTTGTTAAGGGCGATTTCCTGGTTAAATTTTCAATAGGATTGAATTATTTAGAGGATATATCCGTGGGGAGGATATTTTTCCGTGGAGGTGAGGCCAGATTTCCTGGGATTATTTAAAAAACCATCAGAAATTGAATAATAATAAAAAATAAGTTCTTTCGGCTGAAAGTAAGGAGTTGCCTCCTCCTCAGCACCTTGCTCGTTTGAATTTTGTCCCAATTCTTTAAGAACAACTTCTGAAACCCAATGTTCTTTAATTGGAACAATAAGAAGCTTTTTTCAAAAGTACTAACAAACTTAAGCGTAAAAAGCGAGGTGTTGAGGAGGAGGAAACCCCCTTCATGTACGTAATAATATCTGTTCATTTTAAGTTTTAATGTAGCCCCTTATTTTCAGCTGAAAAAAAAAAATTTTTATTTAATTTCCTCTAGAACCGAAGATTTTATTTCAAACCTGCCCTTTTTTATATAGGAAGATGATTGATTTGTTTTTCTTTTTTTTTTTTTTTTTTTTTAGAAATTACTTCTTTCAATCAAACCTTTCAAATTATTTTGTTCCAACGCACCATTTGTCGACACTGAAATAGTGAAATTTCTCAATTAACCCCTTCTTTTTTTTCAGTCGAAATCGTACCGTATCCCAGAGCTTTAACTAAAGTTTCTTATGATAATGGTACATATGATTTGGTTTGGAATAATTCTACATCTTCGGCTGTTGAAGGTTATATAATCTTTTGGTGCAATTACTATAATGACAGACCTTACCAATGTGATGTAAGTTGACTTTTGTTTTACTTTCTTAATGCATTGATTAAATACCTTAATAGTTCCTAGATAATATAGTAAAAGCATTTCAATGCGCGGACAGGTGACCAGCCACCTGTCACAAGAATTGTTGCATGGTGGTAATAAGGAGACAAACGGCTTCAGTCGTATACTTGACACGGAATAACGAAAATATCTCGACGAGTTTCGAACGATAGACATTTGGAGTCAAAAGTCATGTCTTCTTTGTCTAAGGGTCGTTAGACATACTATCTTGAGAACGTCTTAAATAACATACTGGGTTCCTGAAATAATTTTACGTGCTAGTTTTTGGCTACAATTGAGCTTATCACTTTGAGGGGAGTTGACACCTGGGCACCATACTGGTCAAGTTTATTTTGCATTTGATCTAATGTAAGGGCTAAAAATTTTAGTTGTTTGGGAGGAATTGCAAATTAGCACAATTCGGCAAAGGACTGTAACAACAAGGCTAGTTTTTGAACTATGACCGTATCGTAGGAACGCCAGTTCAGGTCACTGTGAACCGTAATACCAAGGATCTAAACCTTACCCTGAGGAGTGAGTTACAATTGTAACTCTAATTGTACAGAAATTAGACAATTGAGTCTTAGGAAGAGGAGAGGATGTGTCGACAAAATTTCCTCTCGTAGATTGAGAATTCAGAAGGGTCTAAATCATCAAACCCTTTTAGTCCTCAGTTTCACTGATTATGGGCTGACATTCGATTCGGCTAATAGAAAAGCTTTATTGAAGGCCCTGTCCTTGTATAGTATACCCGATAAGCACGCTGAAGTGAATTGTACTATGAATGAAAATAATATTGCTGCGTTTAAGGTAGGGAGTAAGTCTAGCAGTTGGATTGGCGTGATATTAAGAGTTCAGCTTGGTTTTGTCTTGATAATACGGATTATTCCTATTGGTTTTGTCCAAAGTGACACGGCAAAGGCTAAAGGAGAACATGGTAAAAATTTTCAGTCTTGACAAGTTTTGATTCTCGCTGTCGCTTATTTTCTAACCCCATTTTTCTTTCTTCTTCACTTTGGATTTTGATTACTTCAGACAATTTACCAATGCCCTTTGCTCTAGCTGCCCTTATTGGTTTAGTTTTACATGATGGTCCAGGTTGTAAATTTGTTAATCGTTCAGGTGATGGGACAAACACTTCTTTTTCCTCCGACGAATTATCATTTATAACACTTGTAAATTTTCGTTTTTAGGTCTTGCCTCATTTTATGGTCCAGGCTGTTGATTTTCACCCATTGTGGATTTATTGCCAATGGCGTTTGCTTTAGCTGCCCTTATTGGCCTAGTTTTACATGATGGTCCAGGTTATAGATTCGTTAATTTGTTCAGGTGGTAGGACAAAAATTTCTTTCTTTTCCAACATATTATCATTTATAACACATATAAATTTTCGTTTTGGGTCTTTTCTCATTTGATAGTCCAGGTTGTTGATTTTTATCCATTGTGAATTTAATTTGTTCGGGCTGTTTTCTTGATCTTATTACGTTTGATAGTTCAAGTGGTTCCAAAGGATGGGCATTTGTATTCTCATCGCTATCATTCCTAATTTAGACATGTTTTGATTCTTGCTATCGCTTATCTTCGGATCCCATTTTTTTCTTCTTCACTTTGAATTTTGATTACTTCAGACAATTTGCCAATGCCCTTTGCTTTAGTTGCCCTTATTGGTCTAGTCCTACATGACGGTCCAGGTTATAGATTTGTTAATTATCAGGTAGTGGGACAAAAACTTCTTTTTCTTTCAACGAATTATTGTATGTAATTACTTGTAAATTTTCTTTTTTGGGTCTTGTCCAGGCTGTTGATTCTCATCCCATTGTGAATTTAATGTCAATGCCCTTTGCTTTAGCTACCCTTATTGGCCTAGTCTTACATGATAGTCCAGGCTGCTGATTTGTTAAATGTTCAGGTGGTGGGGCAAAAACTTCTCTTTCTTCCAATAAATTATCATTTAGGACACTTGTAAATTTTCTTTTTTTTTGATCTACCTCTAGATAAGTTTGTCATACTGATTTGTCTTTTCATACTCCTGTCTTTTCAAAAATATTTGATTATCGAAGCAAGTCCGATTTCTAACACCGATTGTCTATTAATCCTCAAACTTTTGGCTTTCATTTTAAAGGTTTTCGAATTGTTGCAGTCCCTTGTTAAAATATATACAAATATTTTTGCAATTTCCAATTTTTTGCTGTTTAATTAATTTAATTTAAACTACTCCGTACATGAAAATCTTCATTTTTCCCACCTAAATGTGACAAGTGTGACAACACCATTGCAATACTAATGTAGTCAAAATGACGTCACACACGAATCTTTTTTCCAAAATTAAGGGTCTTAAAACATTTTCTCAAACTTCTGACCTATCTAGATCGTTTTTTTAGGCCAGAATATACCAGGATACAAATTTCCTGAAAAAAATATGGAGCCGATTTCAAGAAAAAAAAAATACATAAATAAATACACAATTATTGCTCAAGTGTTATTTGTATAGCATTTGTAATTTTTTAGAAATATTGGAAATTCACTTCTTTTATTTAAAGCCAGATAAAAAAAAGAACATCTTTTTAACTGTGTAAAGGTTTGCTGAAGATAATTTATCCGCGAATTTATATTGTTCAAGATATTATTTCTTAAATTTCGAGGCTAATTGTAGCTACAAAGAAAATGATTCAAATCATCTCTACAAATAAATGTACTAACACGGTCTCTTTCAAAGTGCTCTCTCTGAATGAGAAGCAATGGCTGATTTGGCCAAACTGTTCCATCCCATAGTTGACGTCTGCCATTTTGTTGCATAACTATTGAAACCATAATAGCAACGAACATTCCCACGTTTCTTTCCCGTGGTTAGAGTTTTGAAATATAATGATAGAGACAAATCTATCTTTTTTTTTTTTTTTTTTTTTTTTTTTTTTTTTTTTTTCTTTTTTTTTTTTGATGGTACATTCTTAATTTTGGAAAATGCTATTTTTTTTTTAATTAAATATATTGGTAAATTTGTGTTTTGTTCATATTTTAGTTTCGCGTTCGTTTTTTATTTTTTTATTTTACATTTGTATACCCGCGAGAGGTTGAGATAGTTCATTGATTTGATTATTGAAATTATATATACCTAAAACATTCTTGACACTGAGCAGGTTGAAGGTGCATTCAACTAAAAGCAAAATGCCATCAGATATCCCTCATGCTCTGCGTTATATAATAGTGTACGGACACAAGCAAACTGTAAAATGAGTAAATTACTTATTGAGTTGTCTTTGTTACAATTTTTGAAGCACTGTTTTTTGTTAGATAAACTAAAAAGCTTCTATATATTGAAAGTATCTAAAAAGAATAACTATTAATCATAATCAGGAATATAAATGTCGATTTGCTGAAATATATGAATGCTCTGATCTGAAATATTGATCAACTACAATTTATTCAAAACATCCTTGTGATCAATTTTTGAAATGTGTATTGATTTGAGACAACTCTGTCAATAATTTACTTCATTTTTTTTCTCTTTTTCGTTGCAAATTCGAAAAGGTAGAATATTTTCTTAATTATTATCATGCCATGGGGACAAACCTATGGGTAAAGTTGGGTGGAATGTTTTTAACCTTCCCTCCCCCTTTCCAAAATACGAAAAAGGAAATTAAAAAAGAGCGTGATATCAGTTGTTAATATGCAATTTTGTTTTGAACGCTGATCTTATAGTCGCAACTGTAGTGTAAATAGTTGGACTATTTTATATATATATATATATATATATATATATATATATATATATATATATATATATATATATATATATATATATATATATATATATATATATATATATATATATATATCTATATATATAAAAATAAGTTGTCTGTGTGTGGATCTGTGGATGGATCAGGTGACGTCATGTTTCGGCTGACGTCATGAAATTAGTTGCCATCATTTTTGCTTTGAAGGTGACGTCATTCAAGATATTTAAGACGTATGTTCACGTAGAAATCTATTAATGTTTAAGTTTACAATGACTGATTAACTTACCATGGCAAAAGCCGATGAAGATGCTCAAAGAGTCTATTATCAGGTGACGTCACCTGAAAAAACTGGATCAGGTGACGTCAAAACTGAAAAAACTAAAAAAAGGCAAAAACTACAAAAAAAAACTAAAAACTAATAAAAAAAATAAAAAAGCTAAAAAACTAAAAAAAACTAAAAAAAGGCAAAAACTACAAAAAAAACTAAAAACTAATAAAAAAGCTAAAAAACTAAAAAAACTAAAAAAAGGCAAAAACTACAAAAGAAACTAAAAACTAATAAAAAAAATAAAAAAGCTAAAAAACTAAAAAAACTAAAAAAACTAAAAAAAGGTAAAAAACTAAAAAACTAAAAACTAAAAAAAACTAAAAAAAGGAAAAAACTGAAAAATAAGCTAAAATAAAGGTAAAAACCAATAAAAAACTAAAAAAAAAACTGAAAAAACTAAAAAAAGGCAAAAACTACAAAAAAAACTAAAAACTAATAAAAAAAAGTAAAAAAGCTAAAAAACTAAAAAAACTAAAAAAACTAAAAAAAGGTAAAAAACTAAAAAATAAAAAATAAAAAAAAACTAAAAAAAAGGAAAAAACTGAAAAATAAGCTAAAATAAAGGTAAAAACCAATAAAAAACTAAAAAGAAAAAAAGGAAAAAACTTAAAAAAAATTTTCATCTAAAAAACTAAAAAAAACTAAAAAAGGTAAAAACTAAAAGAACTAAAAAAGAAAAAAATAAATGACGACACTCAAAGAGAAAGCGACCAGGACAAAAGGAATGTTCGATTAGCAATCAACAAAGCACCGGGACACAGGGAGTATAAATGACGACCAGGACATAAGTAAAAAAAAACTAACAAAACTAAAAAGAAGGTAAAAACTACAAAAAAACTAAAAAGAAAAAAAAAACTAAAAACTAATAAAAAAACTAAAAAAATCTAAAAATCTAAATAAACTAAAAAAGAAAAAAAAAAGGAAAAAAATAAAGGAGAAAAACAAAACTTAAAAAAAGGCAAAAACTACAAAAAAAACTAAAAACTAATAAAAAAAAGCAAAAAAGCTAAAAAACTAAAAAAACTAAAAAAAGGTAAAAAACTAAAATAAATAAAAAATAAAAAAACTAAAAAAAAGGAAAAAACTGAAAAATAAGCTAAAATAAAGGTAAAAACCAATAAAAAACTAAAAAGAAAAAAAGGAAAAAACTAAAAAAAATTTTCATCTAAAAAACTAAAAAAAACTAAAAAAGGTAAAAACTAAAAGAACTAAAAAAGAAAAAAATAAATGACGACACTCAAAGAGAAAGCGACCAGGACAAAAGGAATGTTCGATTAGCAATCAACAAAGCACCGGGACACAGGGAGTATAAATGACGACCAGGACATAAGTAAAAAAAAAACTAACAAAACTAAAAAGAAGGTAAAAACTACAAAAAAACTAAAAAGAAAAAAAAACTAAAAACTAATAAAAAAACTAAAAAATCTAAAAATCTAAATAAACTAAAAAAGAAAAAAAAGGAAAAAAATAAAGGAGAAAAACAAAACTAAAAAACGAATGTATATACAGACCGGGACACCGGGATACAAATGACGACCGGGACACAGGGAATATAAATGACGACCGGGACACAGGGACACAACTACAACGGGGACACCGGGGGAAACAGGGGGATATAAATGACGACCGGGACAGGGAATGGTCGATTAGCAATCACCATCAACAAAGCTCAAGGGCAATCATTAGAATCATGAGGTATAGATCTGAATACAGATTGTTTTCCCATGGACCATTATATGTTGCATGTTCAAGAGTCGGTAAACCTGACAATCTGTTTATATGCAAAGACAATGGGACAGCAAAGAATGTTGTATATTCGCAAGTTTTACGTAGTTAAAACCATATATATATATATATATATATATATATATATATATATATATATATATATATATATATATATATATATATATATATATATATATATATATATATATATATATATATATATATATATATATATATATATATATATATATATATATATATATATATATATATATATATATATATATATATATATATATATATATACATTATATATATATATATAATGGTTATCAATATAAGGACCAAAAACGTTCCTTAGTAGGATCTAAAAACATGTGTATTTTATTTGTAATATTGAGTTTTTATGAGTTGATATTTTTTAAGTAATTCTGACTTAGTCCCACTCACGCTGGCTCTAGTGTTTCCACTAGCTCCTTTTTTAGTCCGTTATATGTTGGAAGTTTTCCGTAGAAAGTCCGTAGATAGCGTTTCAAATTCAGTAGAATATTTCCTAAGCCACTAGGTGCCCCAAAAGTCTCATGGTCCAAGTACATGACTGCAAAAACCTGGCAGCTTTTTCCATCTTAATGGTTTTGTCCAAAACCCTGATAACAAAAAGTACTAATGCCCTCTACCACATACATAAAAAGTCGCAGATCTGGGTCTATCAAAATTTGGGAATGTCGACTCATTGGTGTTGAACTGAAAATTGGAATATTTAGCAGTAGTATTTGGTGATTTGGGGTAGATATTGTAATGAAAGGGTAAATATGACATTTTAAGTAGAATTCCACTTTTTCCTTCGATATTTCGTAGATTCCGTAAGCGCGTATTTTATTTGGGATTTTGTGGCTGTGTGTGCTGTCAATAAATTCTACACAATTCTTACATTATAGATAATAAGACAAACAGACTCCTTAATAGGGTCTTGAAAGTATGTTTATTTTGTTATGTAAAACGTTAAGTTCACTTGAGCTACATTTCGATTTTTCAGGGAACGCTTAACTGGACATATGTACCCTCTGATCAAACATCTATTCGAGTCAACTTTCCAAACAGAGAAGCAATTTATCAGTTTGCTATTTCTTCATTCTTGGCAGGAATATCAAGTGGAATGCGATGGGGAGCTTGTACTATACTCTCAAACAACGGTAAGTATCATTTTCATTGCCTAGCAATCCCTTGATGGATTTCGGGTTGTTCAGGTCCATAATTGTCTTATTCCTTTTTTTTTTTTTTTAAGTAGATCTTAGCGTCATAGAACAAAGGACAGAATTGACTTAGTATCATCCAGAGAGTATTCACAAACGATAGAAGCTAATACAAGTAAAAATAAATAAGAATCTTGCCTGTTAAAGCAAGCTCATTTTCTTAGAAGCTGATTGCACTTAGTCTTTACTAAAATTTACCTAAAGTGTGTACTTAAAATGTACTTTAGTTCATTCTCAAAAGCATGAATAAATACAAAAAAAGTTAGTCCAGAAATATTTTTTTTAAGTGTTGGCTGAAATATTGAAATGAAAAAAAGGGAACTTTCTCCTCTGTTAGTTTTGCGAACTTAACCAATTTGGCCTCTGAACATTTAATGGCTGTGGTCTGAAAAGGTTTTGATCAAATTTGAACCGTTAAGTTACAATGGCGTTTCAAGTTTAACTTGTTGAGATTTGATCCGAAAGAACTTAACTTGCTCTTTTACAAATGCTTAAGGACATTCCCTGAAAGTAAAGATTAACACACCATAAAAAAAAACTTCTATTGAATATTAAATCATTTCTTCGTAAGCTGATTTGAGCAAATCTGTACTAAATATGGTTAGGGACAAAGCTTATGCTCAAAAGCTCAAAGGTCTAAGAATCATGGACATTATTTTCACTAGCTGACTGGCACATCAAAATCTAAAAGTTCTTATTTGCTCCATTTTGTTTTATATACTTGATTGGTTAGGTTTTTGAATCCCTCAGTTCGATATTTTTCATAGGCAATGCAATTGTGCCGCCTAAGTAAAAAGCGACGAGGGCACAATGTATAATTGATATATATATATATATATATATATATATATATATATATATATATATATATATATATATATATATATATATATATATATATATATCCTCAAGGCATTTCGTATATAAGAAGTTATCATAGAAACTCCGGAAAGAAAGCATTCGACTTCGAATCGAAAGTTTTGCGCCTTTTTTAAGTCATAAGTAATGGAGGGCAACAAGCTCCCCTCCCGCGCACATTCATTCCTCAAACAAATCCAATCAAAATTTTGTGATAGCCATTTTAGTCAGCATAGTTGAAAGGTCTAGAGTCTGCGTTTCTGGGTATATAACACCCGCCACCCACAGTCCGCGGGGTATTGCCAGTAAGATGTGCAACTCGCCAATTGTTTACATGTAGTATTTGTTATTGGGAATAGGGGGTGTGTTTGACCTTTAGTGCTAAAAAAAAACCAAGGACATTCAGGTGAAGCCTTCAAATAACGTTGAGGGAAGTATTCGACTAAATCAGAACACGTTATGTGTATACAGGTTGTCAAAAGGACTCAGTTCAGAAGTGACTGAAGGTATTAAGTTTGAACCTTCAGGGAATGATGGGGTGGGGTAATCAATTGACCAAATATGAAATATTCGCACAATACTAATACTGTTACTAGTATTGCTCCTGCTGTTACTATTGTTACTACTATTACCATAACAGCTACTGCTACTACAACTGCTGCTTCTGTAGCGACTACTACTAAGGCTGAGGATATGGAGGTGATAATTTAAAAAGTTAAAAAGGATCAAAACATGCTATGTGCATGCAGGTAGTCAAAAGCGCGTATCACCATTATCTTAGGGACGGCTTGAAGTATGGACTGAAAACTTTCAGTTTAATGGTTTAGCAACGTGGAAAGGAATAATTGGCTGAGGATAAAGTAATAAAAGTCAGATTTAAATAAAGGGAAAATTTCGTTAACAAATGAAAATACCAAAAATATGGCCTGCTAATTTTTGGGGGAAAGATTTTTGCCCCTGGCGTAAGAGAGGTCAGAACTGTCACTACATCCATCCTCTTCCCTCTGCCTAGGAACAGCTTAAAGCCGTCTTTTAATGGGAGTCGATAGGATACTGATTTTGTTCTTTGGTTATGCAACTCACAGCTTGTTATACAATTGCATAATATTAAGTCTTTTTGTTTTATTCCCTCAGTTGTTCCGAGGTAAATCGCAGGTATAATTATGTTTTAGAAATAACTAAGCACGTTACGCAATTATATTTTTTCAGATTGTGCAAAACTTATCTCTTCTTCCATTTTTTATGGTTTAAATCCTGTTTGTTTGTATTTTTTTATTTTAAGGCCTTACTCTTCGGGCGTTGAATATTATTTATGGATGTAAAGTAGATTTATGAATGATGATTCACGAATAGATAGTGAGCGTATTGTTAACAGACTCATTATCAGGAACTTATCGGGGGAGGAGAAGGGAGAATGATTTCGATAAAATGCCAGAAATAGAAAAATAGTCAGATTTTCCCCGCTGATAGGGGAATACAAGAATAATCAGATTTAGGAAGGGTCCTGGGCCTGATCAGTCACACACACACAAAGTCTGCTCATGGTCCACATTTGCATGATTTAATTTTTCTAAGGAAGAAATGTTTTTTGGGGTGGTTCAAAATCGAATTAATGAAAAAAAAGTAGGTGATTTGTATGGAAGTACTTGGTATTATGGAAAAAGTTGTAAAAACGGAGTCGTGATTTAAATAGGGACAATCCCTGGGCTCCTCTTTTATAAGTGTAGCTATTCTATGCGCCTACCTGTTCTATTTGAGTTCTGCTTAATTCAAATTTCTAGAAAACGCTTACCTTTTTTAAGCATTAAAATATTTGCGCCCTTGGAACATCTAGTAGTCACGTGGGAAGAATAGGGATTTAAGACAACCACATTAAAAAAAAAATAGGTTTTTCAAATAAAAAAGTGACGTGAAAAACTTAGTGAATGGAAATTATCCTCTATGCGGAGGGGCTGGGTGTTGCCTTAACCTCTTCGTCACGCTAATGTTTAGCTTATGATTAATTGAGAGAACCATTAGTATCAACAAAAGTAGTCTGCAGCGGACTTGCCCAATTACATGATTCCGTGTGGATATAACCCTGATAATCTTTTATAAGAGATAATTCTTTTACTTTTCTTTTTCAGTGCTTGATAAAATAACAGAATTTGAGATTAATGGCGTCAGCAATACTTCTCTGAGTATACGATGGAAGTTGGAGTGTGCTGATTCAACAGCTTACATAGATCATTTCAATATTTATTATTGTCCCTTCAATATCTATTTTGGAGAATGCTCAGGTATTCTATTTTTATTTATTTTTTGCCGTTCTCTAATTTCATTGACCCTCTGGAACTGACGTTGTTTAGACAGAATCAACGATATGGCTTTTCGAACATTCTTCAAATATTACCTGGTGCTTTTGTCAGCGCACATGGAAACTAGGGGACACGTGGAAAATTTCAGGGACACCTGGTGTGAAATCTCTCCTTTCGTCATGGATAAATCGAAAAATAGTGACCCCAACTCATTTTTCAAGCTATTCCCACCTTTTACTTCGACTTTTTGTAATGTTTGGTTGTGTTCTTTGTTTGGATATGACTATATTTTTTAGATTCTATTTCTTTTTAGTTGTTTCTCGTTTTTGGACGTGCTTAAAAAGAAAACGGAAAATAAATTAGCTGCACTTATAATATAAAATTATTTTTGTCTGCTTACTAACAAAAAAGAATCGGATTAAGCAAAAATGTTTAGAACAAAAAGACGTAAAAAAACCCAACTAAACAGCACTCAGAAATAAAGTTAAATTGCTGAAAATGAACAGGATATCTTGTGAAATGAATCTATTGCTGCAAAACAACGGGAAACTCAGCACAAATTTCAAGTAACGACGAAAGCTCGAACAGTCTTTAGCGGCTTTGTCTTAGATAGCAAAGTCCAAATTGTCAAAATATATAGCATGGCAATATACGAAGTGGCAATTTAGCGAGTACATATTTTTTAGAACTGCACTTTTGCGCCTACTTTAATTCTGACATAATCATGGCTCTGGTGACACTAAAAGCCATAAATGTGAAATGTATAGAGAATATAGACTTAGTCCGTTTGTGTGGATAAAAATGAAATCAACAACCCCCTAACCCAAGAAATATTCCCTAAATCAAATACTGGAAATCCCTTTTCCAGATAAACATCATCTTTTATCACTAGGTTTCAAGAAATTTCGACAAAACTGAAAGGTGTCAAAACAGTTTATTCATCACTTTTTGAAAAGTTTCTGCGCACAGATCATTTGACTTTTTAGTAGTGTCTACGTTTATTTAATTATTTTTTTTTGTATTGATGAAAATAATGAATCTAATTATACATGGGTGTATCTAGTTTTGCTACTTTGTTTGATTTTGGGTAATCCTAGTGAAGCATTCCGCCTCTAAGTTTGCTATATTAATCACAAAATTATTGATTTATTTTTATCAAAAAACTATTTAAGTATATTTTTACAGTTGAGCTTACAGCTGAATTTACTCTCAGTTAGATGCAAGTTCTTCGCATATTTCTAGTTTACATTTCCTTTTGTAATACTGTATATTTTAAACTTCTACCATGTAAACTTTTTTAAATTTTTTCAGTATTATTTGACTATGTCTTATTTTAGAAAAGAAATAAACTTGGTCCCGAGTGCATAACAGTCTTGTCTTGAGTATAAAACTAGTTTTATGCTTGGGATATTGGTTTACCATTACAACTGAAACTGTTTGTAATCAATGATGTAAAAAAGAAGTCATTTACTCGAATCCCCCTTCCTTAAACGTGTATTCAGTGAGAATCTGTTGTAATATCTTTTTAATAAATAGGAATATTATTTTATGTATCCTTTCTCAAGAAAAACATCGAAACTGTTTTATGTAAATCGCGATTTAAAGCTAATAGTCAAAATGAAGAAACTCTTGAAACACACGCAAAAAAATTAAAAATCCATGAAGTATTCCTGTCACTCACATTCAATCTCTGGCTTCATTTAGTCTCCATTCTCCCTGGCTCTTATTTTGAGGAAATAGGTGCTGGTTGAGGGGTGGCACTTACTGAATAACTAATTATTTTTTCATCTGTCTTTGAGCCTCTCATTGGCTTTTACATTTGTCATAATCAGTTTCATAGTATCTAAGAGGGATGCATCTTCATTGTCCTCTGTGTTCGGGACTCCGGGAGCGTCTTTTGTTGTGGCTTTGCCGCTTTTATCCTAGCTTGATTGAGTTCCCCATG